>NC_056731.1:1116209310-1116371810 GCF_019279795.1 Protopterus annectens | reverse complement strand
GTGCAACTAACCATAGGCAAAACTGCTCTACAAATTGTAGCATGCTACAGGCCACCCTCTCAAACTCAGGAACCCCACACAGCCTTCCTGAAGACACTGGAGGGTATAAATGTATCTCCAAACACCATCATATTGGGTGACTTCAACTACCCGAATATAGACTGGGAACATTACTCAAGCCCTAACTTTCTAGCCCAACGGTTCCTGGAGTTCATAAATTCAAATGCCATGGAACAGCTAGCCACTGTTCCCAAGAGAGGAGAAAATATACTAGATCTCATTATCACAAACATGGGGACAAAATGCTCCACACCAGAAGTATATCCCTCATTGGTGAGATCTGATCATAAACTAATCTCACTGGAAATCCACATCCCGCCCCCACCCCAAACAAAAAAGACCACAGTGAAGAACTTCTCTAAAGCAAACTTTACACTACTCAAGACTGGTGTGGTATCCTTCAAGGCCCCTGAGGCCAGTGGAAACCACAACCCAAGCTGCGGAAGCCCTTACAAATGCCTTCTATGAACACCTCCAGGACTGCATGGATCAGGCAATCCCAAATAAAACCAAGACTCTTTCCACAAAGGGCAAACGTCCAGTCTGGTGGACCCCAGCCATTAACAAACTTTACAATAAGAGGAGAAAGCTATTACATGATAGAACAAAATCCATAAAAGGGAAGTCACCCTGATCATTATTAGTAAAAAACTACGAGCACTCATAAAATCAACTAAGGCCAATTTTGAGAGAAAAATTGCCATGGATTCAAAGGACAATCATAAGGCCTTTTTCAGCTATGTTAGGAACCTGGGTGGAAACTCCCAGATATGCTCAGAATTAGTCCAAAATGATACAAAAATCACTGAACCCACAGACATTGCCAACATACTGGCAGACAGGTTCAGTGCAAACTTCACCCCCCTCTCCCCCCCTAAAGGAGAGATAACTATCCCAGCGGAGTGTAGCCTCCCAGACATCTCAAACGCGCAGGTGAAAGATGCTCTCTCTAAAGCTAAAAACACAGCATCAATGGGACCAGATGGTGTCCCCGGCTGTGTGCTACACGAGCTAAATGAGGAATTAAACCCGCACATAAGGCAGCTGTTTAATCTCAGCCTTACCACAGGATACGTGTCCAAGGAGTGGCGTACGGCAACTGTGGTCCCACTCCACAAAGGCGGTGCCTCTATGGACCCTGGTAATTACCGCCCCATAAGCTTAACAAGTCTAGTCTGCAAAGCTATGGAGAGGATCATAATGGAGCTCATAAACAAAGATATAGGGGACTTGCAGACATTGGACCCGACCCAGTTTGGCTTCGTCAAGGGAAGATCATGCCTTTTGAACTTGGTCGACTTCTTCGAAACAGTCACCAAGGCCATTGATGAGGGAAAGGCAAGTTCATACAGCCTACCTTGACCTTGCAAAGGCTTTCAACACAATACCCCACTCGGGTATTGTAGAAAAACTTACCAGCTTAAATGTAAACCCATATGTCACAAGATGGGTTGCAAACTGGCTTAAGGACAAAACCCACAGGGTTAGAGTTGCTGGCGCTATGTCAGACTCCAAGCCGGTCACAAGTGGTGTCCCACAGGGCTCGGTCCTTGGCCCCCCTATTGTTCGGCATCTACTTCTCAGAAGTACAGGCCAACATGCGAGGACTTTGGCTGACAAAGTTTGCAGACGACTGCAAACTGGGCGCCATCGTGGAAAGTGCATCGGACACGGATATCCTTCAGAAGGGACTCACGGAAACAGATAGCTGGTGCCAGAGCCATGGCCTGAAGTTAAACGCCAAAAAAGGTATAGTCATACCCTTCGGGAAAAACAAGGTAACCCCAAGCTACCATATAGGTGGCAATCCACTAAGCACAGAAGAGGTTATCAGGGACCTGGGGACCCAGGTTGACAGTGGCCTTTCTTTTGACACTCAGGTTGCTAAAGTGGTTAGAAAGACCTTCTACATTGCCCACCTGATCATGAAGGGATTCACATCCAGATGTAGTGAGGTCATTGTTCCCCTGTACTCTTCACTTATCAGACCAATGATCGAGTACAATGCCCCATTTGGGATGTATCTCACCCGACATCTGCAGCAATTGGAGAGACCCCAAAAGTTCCTCACCAAAAGGATAAAGGGACTCCAAAATCTGTCATATGTTGCCAGATTGAAAAAACTCCAGCTCTATTCAGTCGCATACCGTCTGCTCAGAGGTGACATGTGCCTGACATACAAGGCCATGTCCAACCCGGAATTAATGGACATGCTCCACCTCAAAAATCCAAATCCACCAAAACCACTAGAGCAAGCGACTTAAACCTTAGCACGGATATAAATAGGACGTGCTGGAGGGATAGATTTATCACTCAGAGACTCCCTATGCTGTGGAATAAAATCCCGGTCCATGTGAGGCAGAGCACCTCGCTGGCTCTGTTCAAGAGAAATCTTGACCTGTGGATGGGAGATTGTAGGTTTACCCCGGGAATCATCTCTGTGTCACTGCTGGACAGAGGCACAACAAACTAATGGGCACAGTATTTTTCATAAAAGGGGTGGCGTAAGCCACAATAATTTGGGCTAGGCTTATAAATGCCTTAGGGCAGATAGCCTAGTATAAACCTATGAACCTATATATATATATATATATATATGTGTGTGTGTATATATGTATGTGTATATATATATATATATATATATATATATATATATATATATATATATATATATATATATATATATATATATATATGTGTGTATATATATATATGTGTGTGTGTATATATATATATATATATATATATATATATATATATATATATATGGGTTACCTTCAGAACATCGACAGACCATTTCATTGAAAACCTTTCACTGACAACTAGTAAATGCAGTAATTTAAGAAAAATAACAGCGATTTGTCCCCTTCCCCAATGTAGTGTGACCCTGGAATTAAAAGCACACAGTGTCCCATCAGCTGCTTCTTAACAAACTTCCCACTTAAAATCTCAATACCATACACCTAACATGGTTTCTCAGTTATCTGTCTGACCATCAGCAAGTCACTAAATGGGCAAACAGACTCTCCCCACTATTACCAGTCACAATGGGGGTACCACAAGGCTTTATACTTGGGCCCCTCTTCTTCGTAATATTTACCAACAACCTATATACTGCCACCCAACATGCCATTGTCATCCAATATGCAGATGACTCCTCCCTTATCAACTCAGCCGATTCCACACAAGAACTCCAACACAAAATGTAGTAATCATTCCAAGACATTGAAAAGTACCTCACCGGCCACCAACTCATCCTAAATCCAAATAACACCAAGCTCATAATTTTTTCTAATAAATCTTCCAAACCCAGTGCCCAGTTCCTCGCCATACTAACGATGGCTCACTAAAGATTTGATAAACACATCTTTTTGTTGTGTCTTTCGGCTTTTCCCAGTTAGGGGTCGCCACAGCAGAACTCCGGTCCGCTAATGATTGGCAGTTGATTTTTACATACCGAGTTGCCAGCCCTGACGCACAGCCTTCAATGAAGGTACGCCCATTCACGCATGTCTTCACGCAGAACACGCTCTAGCTGAGAGTCGAACTGGACAGCGTCTTACTGTGAGGCGACAACGCTACCGCAGCACCACCACCGCGGTTGATAAACACATCTATCTGACCATAAAAAAAATACAGTCTAAACTAGGCACTCTATACAGATGTGAAGATAGGTAAAAGCTGCCAGCCTAGCCAGATAGAATTTTGTAGATAATTTTGTCATTTGTAAATATTAATATAAACCACAGGTTTGTTCTCTTAAATGTGAAAAGACTGCATTGGATATTGAACTGCAAAAATGTAACACCAGTGCACTCTGCTGCAAGAAAGCTAAGTCAAGCATTTTATGATTGTCTTTGATGTAAAAATTAGGAGCCGATATGTCTGGATGATGGAATTCTGCCTAGTGTTTTGAGGCCAGAGTTATTGGCTAGAATTTGCATGTATAAATTTTTATTGTTCTGGCTTCCTGACCAGCTGCAAGATCAAGGGCTGTTAACCTCTGAGAATCTGTTAGCCTGGGAACCAGAAAGAAATTATGTAATCTGAAATTAATCATTGGTACTGTGTTATCATTTTAAGGACAGACAGAATGAGAGCATTAGAGCACTTGTCTTGAGAACATCCAACTCACTAGATCTCTGCCTGTGTCTAGACTTAAGTAGGATTTTAAAATTGTGTTTTCTCTTAGATATAGCTATGAAATAGGAAGATTAGACTAGTTTGTTTTTCTGTGATGTCAGAACTTTTGCTACTGTATTATTTTAAGTATTTCTCTGTGATCTCTGAACTCTTGGCTAGCACTGTGTAATAAGAAGTATTGTCTTGTGTTTTTATTATTTATTATTAAATATTTTAAGTCTTTCAACTGTGGCTGTTTTGTGTAGAGATAATTTAAGCTCTAAGAGTACATTGCATGTATATATTGATACTGTACCAAGTCACTCCAAATAAGTCTTGACTGTTTGGTTGCACTTACCATTTGGTTAATAATATTGCACAGTAATAACTGGAACCCTTCATAAGGGCCTTTGAGTAGCTGATAAATATTAGCTGGGTGGTGGCAGTGATTTCTACCGTATAATCTGGGTAAAAGGAGCACAGCTGGAGAACCTGTGCCAGCCTTCCCCCAGGAGTGTCTGTGTGGTTGTATAACCTCTTATCTCAAAGTGTTTGTGTGTGTCAGCTACTTGGGCAAGGGCACAAAGCACTGGTTGGACAGAGGGGGTGCTGGAGGTTTTAGCTTGCCCACTAGAATGAGATCTGGACCCTCTAGCTGTGCCAGTGGGGAGTCTTATTGGGGACCTGGAGAGGAAGGGAGCAACCAGCCCCAGACTGACTGTGATCTCTGTGTGCTTTTAAAGGAAATTGTACTTTACTGTGTGTGTATTTATTATCCTTTCCCTATATGTATACCCCTCACTGGTGTTAGTGGTAAGGATTGAGGCTCCTTGATTGCTGGGCCAGTGCACGGGGCGTCACAACAGGGTTAAAACTTACCTTACACAACAAGCTAGACTGTCCACTGAAAGATCCCACTTGCTATCCACCCTCCTATACTGCTCTGAGGTCTTTATTAACCTATCAAAAAAGTAAGTAAACTAGACTCCTGCTATAACAGAATAGCCAAGTTTGTCACCAACCAGCCCCGGAGAGCACACCACTGCAATTCTGCCCGACAGCTCAATTGGCTAGAACTTCCCAACCTATTACTAAAACAACTTTCACTTGCCCATGAAATGATATTCAACCCTACTGACTACCCAGCTCTATCAAACCTAGTCCAGCCAAACACAAACTGTAGACTGTAACTAGAACCAACCTGTCCACATTTAAAACTACCCTGAAAGACTATCCAAATGATATTTGGGTATGCCTCTGTATTGCTCCCAACTAATATTCTTCCTTTTTTTCCCCACTCATCTCACACGTTACCCCACATAGTGCTCATTCCACAGAGGGCTATTTCACTTTCTGTCTTATCTTTATTAATCTTTGTTCCTTCGGATGACCTAACTTGTAAAACTAGTTGACTATATATATATATATATACATATATATATATATATATATATATATATATATATATATATATATATATATTGTATAAAAAAAAAGTATTCCT
The DNA here is from genome assembly GCF_019279795.1 of Protopterus annectens. Classification (NCBI taxonomy): domain Eukaryota; kingdom Metazoa; phylum Chordata; order Ceratodontiformes; family Protopteridae; genus Protopterus; species Protopterus annectens. The sequence goes on along the minus strand of NC_056731.1, from coordinate 1,116,366,124 downwards.
TTATGCCTGAAACATGCTTGTTTATATTGTATTCTGGTATAATATTTTGCTATAATATTTTTATTAAGCTCATTTACATATTGTTTTAAACTAAGTTTACTGCTTGTACCTTAATAATGTTCTTTTTGTTGTGGAGCTTTTCACCCTGGGTCTCTGCTGTAAACATTTTTTGGATATAAAAAGTGTACACACCTCTGTTAAAATGCCATTTTTTTGTGATATAAAAAATGAAACAATAAATCTTTTCAAAACCTGTACAAGTCAGTTGAAAAAAAAAACAAATCTGTTAGTGGAAAAACGTACATAAGCTGGTTGCATAAGTGTGCACACCCTTAAACTAATACTTTGTTGAAGTACCTTTTGATTTAATTACAGTATTTTATATATATATATATATATATATATATATATATATATATATATATATATATATATATATATATATATATATATTATATATATATATATATATTATATGTGTGTGTTGTTGTGTCTTTCGTTTTTTCCCGGTTAGGGGTCGCCACAGCGTAACTCCGGTCCGCTAATGATTGGTTCATAGGTTGGTACTAGGCTATCAGCCCTAGGGCCTATACAAGCCAAGCCATAACAATTCCCTGGCTATTTCTTCCCACAGTATTTACTTTCCTTGGCAGTAGATTTTTACCTGCCGAGTTGCCAACCCTGACGCACAACCTTCAACGAAGGTACGCCCCATTCATCATGCATGTCTTCACAGAAGACGCTCTAGCTGAGAATCGTACAGGACAATGTCTTACTGTGAGGCGACAACGCTATCTATCTATATATATATATATATATATATATATATATATATATATATATATATACACACACACACACACACACACACACACACACACACACACACACACACACACTCGGGTAGACTTCCTCCTAGCACTGGAGTAAAATCCATGATTGCTAAGTCATCCCCAGTGAAACAGTTGGAGCGCAACATAACCACTAGTTGCTACAGTTAGCTGCAAGCCGTGGTCAGAGAAAGCTCTAAGGTCAACAGAGACCAAGCTGAAGACCTGGAAGTTGTGTGGAGAGAAAGTACAGCAGTTCAAGGAATTACTCAAGCCTCTAGCACCCCAAGAAGAGGAGGAAATAGGTAGAGTTGAAGAAGAGTGGCAGCGTCTAAAAGCAGCATGTGTTAGGACTACAGAAAAGATATGTGGCTGTGCCAGGTATGGAAGTAATGTACATAAGGAAAGCTGGTGGTGGAATGCACAAGTCCAGGAAGTCATTAAAAAAAAGGACTGCAGGAAGAAGTGGGAGATAGAAAAGACTGACCAAGCTAGGAAGGACTACTGGTTGGCTAACAAAGAAGCTAAGAAAGAAGTTGCAGTAGCAAATAATAGGGCATCGGAGGCACTCTACCATCTTCTGGTAAGTGACTCAGTAAGGGGCACAAAGAACCTGTATCAGGTTGCATGGCAAAGACAGAAAGAAAAAGAAGATAGTCAGACACCCTTCATAAGGGATGCCAGCAACAACCTGCTCACCAGACCACAGGACATCAAAGGCAGATGGAAGGAGTATTTCCAGCAGCTTCTGAATGAAGAAAACCCCACAGAAGCTGTACTGCCTCAGAAACAGCCTACGGTGAGAGAAGAAGAGGTGCCCACCTTAGAAGAAGTAAGAACAGCACTAGGGAAGATTAAGTCAGGGAAAGCAGCAGGCTCAGATGACGTCACAGCAGATATGATAAGATGCTGGATGAGATAGGGGAGAAATGGCTCCTGAGGGTACAAATAGCAGTGTGGAGAGAAAGGCATATCCCAGATAAGTGGAGAATAAGTATACTCATGCCAGTGTACAAGACAAAGGGGACAGCCACAACTCTGGGCAGTACAGAGACATCAAACTCCTACCACATTGCATGAAAGTTCTGGAGAGGGTGATTGATAAATGGATATGCAGAGTATTAGAATCTAAGATGGGAGATGAGCAGTTTGGATTCAGATCAGGATGCAGCACACCTGACCTGATGTTTGCATTGAGACAGATACTTGAGAAGGAGCTAGAGATGAGGAGAGAGTCCAACTGGGCATTCCTAGACTTGGAGAAAGCATATGACAAGGTCCCAAGAAAGCTGATCTAGGCATTACTGTGGTGGTCTGAAGTTCCAGAAACATTGGTAGAATTAATACAGGCTATATATAAGGACCCAGTGACTCAAGTACAAACAGTGTTCAGTCTCACAGAGGGGTTTCCAGTGGGAGTGGGTGTGCACCAGGGTTCAACCCTGAGCCCACTGCTGTTCCTACTGGTGATGGCCTACATTAGCAAACAGTTTGGAGGGGACAGATCAACAAAGTTGCTGTATGCAGACAATGTGGCAGTACAGGCAGACTCTGAGCTAGAACTTCATCAAAGGATAGGAGAATGGAATGCAAATCTGAATGCACATGGGATGAAATTAAGCACAGATAAGACAGTGGTAATAGCAGCAAATTGGGAACATTAGAAGAATCTGAGAATGGAGCTAGAAGGGAAGATAGTGGAACAGGTAAACATCTTCAGGTATCTGGGAAGCGTGGTTGAGGAGAAGGGTCATTTGAGTGAAGAGGTCAAAGCTCGAATCAGAGGGGCTTCAGCCAACTGGCATAGAGTATCAGGTGTAGTCTATGACAGAATAATGCCAAAGAAGCTGAAAAGAAGTAAGGTGTAGAAGACAGTGGTGTGACCAGTGCTACTGTTTGGTACAGAAACTTGGGCAGTAAAGGCAGAACAGTTGAAGAAGCTAGAGGTGATGAAAATGAAGTTCCTGAGAAAGGTGGTTGGATGCTCATTGTGGGACAGACAGAAATGAGGACATAAGAGCAGAAGCCATAGTAGCTCCAATTGTAGAAAAGGTCAAAGAGAACAAATTACGGTGGTTTGGGCACATATGTAGAAAAGCAGAAGACGATCTGGTGAAGATTTGGGACAGACAGGAAGAAAGTAAGAGGAAGCGAGTATGTCTAGCAAAGAGGTGGATGGATTGTGTGAAAGAAGATCTGTGACAGTTAGGCATAAATGTTGAAGAAGGCAGGCGTGTGGCACTGAATTGAAAGAGTTGGCGACAGTTAACATGATATCCCGACCCCATGTAAAAAACAAAATGGGAAAAAGGGGGCTGATGATGATGTGTGTGTGTGTGTGTGTGTGTGTGTGTGTGTGTGTGTGTGTTTGTGTGTACAGACATAAACACTTTATAATCATGGTTTAGGATTGAAATGGGCGTGTATGAAGCCTGATCTGGTGGGTCTTTATCCTGTTTAGGTATTACAGCCACCACTGCTTTCTTCCAGGATGGTGGTGCTTTTCTTCCTCCTAAAACACTGTTAAAACCTTCCAGATCTTTATCAGTTTTTTCATTTCTATATTCCAGACTTCCACAGAAATACCATCTATTCCTGTGGACTTTCCTGTAGATTGGTTATACATCCCCATTTTTATCTCATTTTCTCCTATCCTGTTAGTAATTGCCTCTAACGTATTTAATTTTTCCAAAAACATTTCCATTTGTACCTTTTCTTGATTTGCTTTATACAGATGTTCATACATTTTTTGAGATATTTCTAGTACTGGTATAGAATCTTTATCTTCCTTGTTGTAGGCTCCCTACGCTTGGCAGCAATCCTTTCTACTTTCTGTTGTCTGAGTCATTGTGCTAAAGTTTCTATGCTCTGGAGTTATCAAAAAGCAGTTGCTTAACAGCCATTTTTCTAAACTCGTGTGTATTTTTCAGGTAGTCCCTTATTTTCTCTTTAGCAGACTGCAGTTCTTGTTCTGTGAGATTCCCCCTATTCTGCAATACTTTAACATTTGTCAGTCCCTTTAAATAATTCTAGTTACTTCTTAACCATATCTCTCTCTCTTTTATTGCCACCCTATTTTTAAACACCACTTTAATTTTATCCTACTCCCTAGGTATATTTTCTGAAAAAATTTCTGTTTTCTCTAATAACTCCCGGATAATTTCCACTACCCATTCCTTAAATTCCTCTCTTTAACAGATAGGTGGAAAAATGCCAGTGTCTCATTACTCTGCATTTTTGTAGTTCCGCTGTGGCGACCCCTAACCGGGAAAAGCCGAAAGACACAAACTCTGCATTTTTGTTTTAGTTATTATTGGCACGTGATCTGAAGTAGTTATTGCATGCCGATCAAAACTTTCAATTAAGTGCACATGTTCCTGTGACATTTAAAGCCCACTTTTTGTATCTTGTGGAATAATATACATATGCAAATTTATTTTGAAGTCCTACTACTGAATTCACATCTTCCATGCCAAGTATTTTCATAAATTTCTTCAAAAATCTACCCTCTTTTATTATGTTTTCCCTTCTGGACCCCCCCCCCCCCCAATACAGCTACACTGTTGCAAATCAAATTCCAGTCAGCACTTATGAGTAATATTCCCTGCTGACAGCTGATTATTTCTCTGAGTTTTATTAAGCACCATTATAGCAGTTTTAAGTGGAATATAAATACATGCCAGTGTAATCCTCCTCCCTGGCCAGCAATCCCTTAGTGCTGCTAATCTACCATTATTATCATTTTTATCCTCTTCTGTCACTGTTGGAGTGCCTGTTGCAATTAAGTTCCTCTTTTCCTTTGTCCCAGGCATTCCACTGAATAACTGTCTTAAAAACCTCGTTTTTTATTTAATTCACATTCTCACTTATTTCCAAATGTGTCTCCTGTACCGTAGCTATTTGCACTCTACATTTTTTAATGTAGTTCACTACTCTTTCTTTTTTCTATGCATCTGTGAGACCATGTCCATTTAAGATAATATAGAAAGTGTCATTATGTTAAAAGTAACTATTCCCACCTTTTATGTGTAACAGTGTTTTTGTTACGTGTCCAGTTCCATCTTTTGTGTTGCAAGCTTACATTAATGTTTGGCATGTTGATCTTTTATACAGTTTTTTCTTGTCATATCCATTTGAGCCTATAACACATCTTACAAAATGATTTGTTGTATTGAAAGCCCTCAAAAAAAAACCCACACCCCAATACCCCCTAAAACATATTAACTTAATACTAACACAAAAACTATGTACCTCTTCAAATACCAAAGCTTTACCCTCCTAATCAGAACAGTTGTTCCAGACTGGCTGCCATACTTGCAGACCTGGATTACCTAACATGCATGGTACAGCAGTGCTTCTACTAAGTGCTCTCTGTATTTTTCTTATCTTTATTGCTCTTCTAGATTGAGAAAATGCTTGAATGCAGTCAGAAAACATTATCTCCCAGCCATTGAAAGAAAGAAGTATTCTGTTTTTATTGTTCTTTATCAGATTGTCTCCACCTGAGAACCAGATACACAGCTGCTTCTGTAAGCACTCATTTATTTGCTCAGGAATTTTTTTTTTATTATAGTCATTATATTCGATGTGTTTTATTATTTATTTGCTTCGTCTTAAAACTTGTTAGTAGATCAAGCCAAGGACCTTAATTCAGTCATTCCTCCATGCTAGAGTCAGAAAAAGCACATCAAAGTTTTTTTTTCATTGCAGTACATAAATTTCTTAAAAATCTGAACAAGGAGAAAGAAATACAGGAGCACGTGTTGAATTTAGTATTCCCATTACACTCAAAAAAACAGTTAAACTCCTTCCTTCCTCTTCCACTCTCCTAAATGTTCTTCCAAACGTTAATGATACGAAGGAGGCCGTATGCTTTAGATTCCTCTACAAGTTTAACAAAGTTAAAACCATACTATCACTAGCTAAACAACACAACCCCCCTCCCCTCCAACCCACACCTTCAACTAGTAATCTCCCCACTGCCTTCTCTTTTTTTCCTGTACCTTCCTCCGACATAAAAAAACTCTTAACTAAACTTAAGCCCACCAAATTAGCAGCCGACAACCTCTCAAGTGAATACCTACAAATCGCAGCTGATGCTCTGGCCTACCCCGTATCCATCTTGATTAACCAATCTCTGTCAGAAAGTTACGTTCCCACACTGTGGAAAATATCACATATAATTCCCCTCCACAAAGGCGGCCCCTCCACAGAACTAACCAATTACCACCCCTCTCTCCACTCCAAAATACTAGAGAGATGCATACACTCTCAGGTCTCAGACTACCTCCTTACTAACAACCTCCTTTCCAGTACTCAGCATGGTTTCTGACCAAATCACAGCACCAACACTGCCTTACTCTCCTTTACTAACACTATCCTTCAGCATAAAAACAATGGCTATTTCTCCTCTGCTACTTTCCTAGACCTATCTAAAGCATTTGACATGGTCCCACACAGACAACTCATCTCTGTCCTCAATAACCTATCCTTCTCTCAATCAGTCACCAACTGGTTTCAGAGTTACCTGTCTGACTGCCAACAATCCGTTGTATGGCAGAATGACATATCTCCCCAACTACCTGTCTCCATAGGGGTTCCCCAAGGATCCATCCTTGGACCCCTACTCTTCTCTGTTTTCACCAATAATCTAGCCTCTGCCAACAAACATGGCGCACACACAATACGCAGATGACTCAACCATCATCTGCTCAGCCCAGTCCCTACACAAACTGCAAAAAGTCACACAGGAAGCCTTTTCCTCTGTTGAAACTTGGTTATCCGATGCCCAATTAATACTCAACCCAAAGAAAACTAAACTACTCATCTCCCAACCCACCAAACATACTCAAAACAACTCTCTCTTTAACATCACAGCAAAAGACAGCACCACTATATACCCAGCTGAACACACCAAATTGCTAGGAGTGGAAATAGACAATAAAATTTGACATTCACATAGCCATGTCCATAAAAAAAGTCCACAAAAAACTAGGAGCGTTATACAGAGATAAGCAACTTCTCACCAAAACAACAAAGATTTCAGTAGCAAATTCCCACCTTATCTCCACCCTACTTTATGCCTCTCCAGTATATACCAACCTAAGGCAATGCAATCTAAACAAGCTAGAGACCTGCTACAACAAAATCGCCAAATTTGCCACAGGGGCATCCTACCGTAGTCACCACTGTCTCTCACTTGCTGAACTGGGCTGGCTTGAACTCCCTCACCTCCTTCAATGGTATCAACTCTCACTTGCCCACAAACTAGTAAACCATCCACTAAATGTCCCATCCCTCCAGAATCTACTCCAACCCTATCGCGCCACCAGACCACTAAGAACCAGCAACAAAAATCACTTGCAGATCACTAAAGCCAGTAACGCTGCTGGTGAAGCACTATTCTCTTGCGCCATAGCCAAATTATGGAACTCCCTCCCATCCACAATTACCTCCATACCATCATGCACCCACTTCAAAACTTTACTAAAAGCGCACCTAAAAACATGCTGGCTATGCCCTTGCAACTCCCACTCTAATATCACCCACCCCATTCAACCACTACCTTTCTTTCCACCCCACTAACTACCTTGATTATAGCAAGCTCAGATGCTCATAAGCCCTGTACTTATTATACAGCAGGAACTTCTTATTGTAGCATTTGTTAATGTCTGTTATGTACTTCGCAGATAAAGATTCTAGTTGTCTACTGATGTTCTTCATCTGTAAATATGTTTGTAATTAATTGCTATGTTAATCAAATTCTTAATCGTTATGTAATCCAATGTAACTACTCTCTGTTTATTTTAACTGTGGAGCTTTTCTCCCCAGGTCTCCGCTGAAAATGGACCTACGTCAAGTCGGACACTCCCGGTCAACAAATGTAAATAAATATATAATAAATAAATAAAAAAGTCCAATATTTCCAGGTTTTCATGTTCTGTCATGTTTCACAAATACAATTAATGATTTGTAATCCCACATTTATTTGTCCATTTCTGAGTTGATGATTTGATTCTTGCTTATCTCATCTCTGAAATCCAGTCTCGGATTCATTTCCAACATATTTCCGGTTCTTCTAGTCAAATCTTGTGGGGTTTTTTTTCTGTCTCACAAGCATTTTCCATTGAAACGTTGGAAAAGGGTTTCACTCGCACAGTCTCTCTGTGGGCTTTATTGCCAGAAGAACAAGAAGCAGAATCTCCTTCACAGCTCACATTTTTTGGACAAATATTTATGTTTCCTCCTTACCATGTTCTGCATCAAAAAGTGATTTTGTCCCTCCAGGAAAGAATATTCTGAAACTATCCGGATACAGCAGTTTGAACCTCACACCTGCTTCTCGACATTCCCTGATTAGTAGAATAAATTTACTCCTCATCTGCCTGGTGTACAGTGAGTAATCATTTTCCACAAACATTCTATTGCCTCACACACTTGCTGCTTTGTTCTTCTGCTACTATTTTGTCAGAATCAGCTCCTCCTGTTGGTAGGATTGCATCTTTACTGTTAAATGTCTACGTTGCTTTTTCATAGCCAGGTTTGGAGCATACACCCAATATGCCCTTTCATTTAACAACTCCTGCTGTGGAATACCATTCCAGTTGATTATTTATGGCTTCAGAACATGGCTTCAGAACATTAATACAGTCTGTTTCTTCTGGCTTCTCTGGTGTAGCAGAAAATCTCAGGTTTTCCCCTACATGTTCTGTCCTCTGATTCTATTATTTTTTAAACATCTCTTCTTGAGCAATCTCATATTCAGCCAGCCTTTTCTTCATTTCGACCTTTGATTTTTTTATCACATCATCTGAATGTCTGTTTAAAGCTTCTTTCATTTCTTTCCAGCCTTTAGGTTTTTTTGAAGTGATATACTCCTTTAGTGTTTCATTTTTTTTAATCAGCTCGGAGTACATTTGATTTATTTTTTCTTCTAGGTTACTGGAAGTCATGTCTTACACCAAAGCTAGAGCTTGCACTGCTTTTTCTGAACAGCTGCAGAATTCTTCTCAGTCGGTATTTTTTCCTTACCTTTTGTGATTGATTTTCTTTCAGGTTCTCTGAATTTCTTTTTTACTGGCATTCTGCCAATGCATGTACTAGCCAGTTAAAATATGAGTTTACTGGCTCTCTCTTCTGAGTTTCTGTTTTCTTACTGGGAGAGCTGAAGTTAAGCTATTACTCAATGTGCAGCCATCTTGGAAGTCCCTTCCACCATTAGAATTTGAACATTATTAATCAGATGACACAGCAACCAGTCTTCTACCCCATCTACCAGAATGAAGGGGAATCATCTGCTTAGTTTGGAGGTACGCAGATAAGTCAGTACTATAAGATAGTATAACAGAGCTGATAACTTATGAAAAAAATGCTCAGCTTTTTGTGTCATTCGGGAGGAGAAAAGGAGGCCTGCCTGTCAATAAATGTACTGTATTTTAATGGCTGGCCCTCTGTTGCATTTTTAATTAATGGTAAGTGTAATTAACATTTGCGGGCATAATCAGGGCACATTCTGCCTGGCCAGTAACAGTATCAGCAATGTACTTCAGAAATGTTTCTACACAAGGTATTTTGGAAGCTGCCACATGGATTGCATTTTACACATTTACCAACCACTGTGTTTCATAGACATAATCCAGAAACAAAGATGATTTTTTTCATGGCATTCCTAGAGAGCACTCCCTAATTGACCTCTGGGTACACAGATGTTGCCTGGATGTTTACCCATACATTATGATCTGCTGTTACAGAAGATAGTAGAATGCTTGCCATAGCAATAGAGCTTTAAAAAGAGGTTATTTTAGCAATAAAGTTATCCTGTGTCCCGGGATTTGTGTGGGATTTTTCTATTAATTTCTCTTACAAATGTTCTGTTTACAATATTTTATGCTTGTAAATACGACCACTGTCAGCAAAAGTCAACACAATGAAGAAATAAACTAAAACTCAGTTCGCTGTGCTGGGTGTCAGAACTCACAGAATGCACCAAAGTTACTTGTTAAAACACTTCTTTATTTGACAAAACGAACCCCTTCAAACCTTGTTAAGCGCTTTCATCTACTTCAAATAGACTTCATCAGAACACGTACATTAATTTCATGCTGGGTTTTATGTATACGTCTAACCAATCATACCATTTACTAAATCAATCACTTAAACATTTAAAGTGCTCAGTGCTTAAATAAAATCACTCCTAAATACTACACATTCAGTACCTCATTTTGTCGCTAATAATATTTAAACATTATATTGTACATATAATATAGTATAATATATAAAATAGTTTAAAAAGTGATATAAAATAGTTTGAACTAATTGTCTATAAACACTATCATGTATTTTTATGAAAAGTTTTAATATGATGCAGTCACCATTCAATATACTCTTATTTGTGTTGTGTACTTTTTAATTTTTACTTTCCAATACAGGCTTAATAGAAATACTGTCATTTAAACCTGGTTGTACAGATGTATTTAACAAAATCTGCCACCTGGTTTCTCTTTCCCCTAATTTCTTACAAATATTGCCCCCCCCCTGGGGGGGGGGGGGATTGGCCACTATTTGCTTTAGTATTGCAAATTTAAAGTGTCACAACTTGAACTCTTGACAAGGTGTCTGTATAATGCATTTTTCATTTCCTTTTTCCTTATACAATAAAAATGGTCGTAAATTCTGTTCCTTAAACACCTGTCAGTCTTGCCCACATAGTAAGATGGGCATTTTGTACACTTGGCTAAATGTATGACATGTTGGGTACGGCAATTGCCATTCTTAAATCTAACTACAGTTTTGTTTGTGTCATCCAGTGTGAGAGACGTATCTTCCATTACAGCACTACACCAATTGCACTGTCCACACTTCCTTGTGCCCCCATCCTTTCCTTTACTATTACTAGTAATGGGTTTGCTTTCAAATTTTGTCCAGTTTTGTGAACAAACACCAGATGTTCTCATACAGTCTTATATATAATGTCTTCAGATTTCATTATATTTCAATTTCCTTCTACTATTTTTTGTATTTCTTTAACATAAGAACCATATTGGAATATACACGCTCTCTGAAATTTGTTCTTAACCTCACAATTACCTCCTGTATCATTACTGTTGTCAGAAATTCTAGTAAGCCCAGTACCTAGTAAAGGTTTGTATTTTTTACCCCATTCTCCTTTGACATATTTTTTAATATTGTCTATCAGTTCTATGGGATATACCCTTTCCCCTGAACATGTTGCCTATCTTATCAAGCTCCTCTATCATGTCCTCGTATTCTGAGGTCATTCTTGCTGCTCTAATGCACTGACCCTTTATTATACTACGTTTTTGACTATATGGGTGGCAACTAGAGTATTCTAAGTAAGAATTACTAAAAATGTCTTTCCTAAGTATTTTGGACTTAAATCGACCATTTTCTATGGATATGTGTGTGTCTAGATACGAGATAGTTTTCATATCAAAATTATACGTAAATTTCAAGTACTCACTAGAAGAATTCAAATACTTAAAAAAATTAATTCAATTCCTTAATAGATCCAGTCCATAGAATAAACATGTCATCCAAAAATCTTACATAACACTTTATAAATTCATACCATCTACTGTTAAATATGTGTTCAGTTTCCCAATCAAGAAGAACAAAATTTGCAAAGATGGGAGCGCATGCCAACCCCATTGCCACACCCTTACTTTGTCTGTAGTATTCTCCTTCAAAAAAAAATGTAATTGTATTTTAATACTATGTCCATGAATTCCAAAATTAGCAACACATTCTCCCATAGCAATCCAGCAAATTTTTCAGTACTGCTAGCAAACCGCCTCATTCCTTCTTCTTTGGGAATGCAAGAAAATAAGTCTACCACATCTATTGTAACAAATATTTTCTTTTTGCACAAATCTGTGGTGAGTCTACCTAAGAAGTCCCATGTATCAATAACTATGTGTGGTACTTTTTTGTATATAGGTTTTAGCCAAGTGTCTATAACTGTATCAAAGGGAAAAGATTTAGATTTGTTGCCTGATATTATAGGACGAAAAGGAGGATCCATTGTGTCTTTATGTACTTTAGGGATTCCCACTATCGTTCCTAAAATAGGATGTCTCACTTTTAGAAAATTGTACATATCCGTGTCTATCCTTCCATCCAATAAAAATTCTTCCAAAAATAAATCTATCTTGTGGTGCCCTATATTTACTTCATTTAATGATGACACCTCATAATTCCCTGAATTAAGTAATATAGTGTTTATTTTATTTATGTACTCAAAAGTATCATATAACACTACACCACTTCCTTTGTCTGGTTTCATAACACGGATTTGATTTTTCCCTTGGATTTCTTTTAAAACTTGAAATTCACTTTTATTCAAATTGTATCTCCTCTTTTTATTTTTACACTTATTGCCAAATTCATATATCTCATTGGTTACAACTTTTTCAAAGGTTGCCAGGGTAGTATTCATGGGATGAGTGTAGCTACTTCTCTTTTTAAAAGGTTTCTCATTTATTGCATCCTTTTTATCTCGAAGGTGGATAGCAAGATTCAGTTTCCGCATGTACATCTTGAATTCAACTATATAATCAGTTTTATTAAAGCTAGTGTTAGGAACATACTTCATTCCTTTAGAAAACAATGAGAAGTGTTCCCTTTCCAATTCTAACTGTGTATAATTGAATATGCTGAAGTCCCCTAAACTGTAATGTACGTTATTATGTTTAATTATAGTCACCTTCTTGTCCAGTTCTTCCTGCCCTTGTTTTGCCAGTTCTCCTGACCGGTGAAATTTCTCCAATTTTTGAAGGTCCCTGTTTCTCCACTCCTTGCCATCTTTCCTTTTTCCCCTAAAATATTCCTATTATTGTTTTTCCATCCACTTCTCCCCCTGTTGTCATTATTCTCTTCCATTCCCACATCTGTTTTATTGCCATTAATAATCTGGTCACCAGCTTCATTGTAGTTCCCCCATCTATAAGCCTGTTTGTTCCCATACTGTTCTAAATCTCTTTTTTGTTTTTCTGCATTTCATATCAAACTGTTTTTTATTATTTTTTTCTACCCATACAAATTGTGTATTGTAAAAACTTTCACATTCATTAAATAACAAATCAGTGGTAATGATCTCATTCAATTGTTCAATTTCAGTCGTAAATGTACATAGTTTTGTCATTACAACTTATAATGAATTTCATGAAACCAAAACCCAAGTTATTAAACAGATTCGTACATTCTAATACATTTGATTCATTCATTTCCACGCCCATGGGCTGTTTGTAAAATCTTAGGCCTATCGGTACTATTTTTAAATCCAAACACCTCTTCAAATACATGTTATCAAGTTGAATACTTTTCACAATCCACAGCTTTTTACCAGAATCATATATATAATTTTTTAAAGTCTTGTCATTGCCATTATTAAAATCTTCTTTGTTATTACTCATTCTACTGTGCTCATTGCTATTGAAATCAAAATTGCATTTAAAAAAATCATCCAGCTCGTACCGTGTCTCTTTGTCATTATTAAATTTGTCAGGTGCTTTAACAGTACCTGTTGTTAAGGAATGTCCCACCATTGCATATGTTTTTTTAGGAATGACACGCTTAGGTCTAGCACCAGATATGTTAAAATCAACCTCCGATCCGCTGTTCTCAACTCGCAATCCATCTCCTACATTTTCAAACTTTGCATTTTCACCTACAGTGGGATCCATAAGAGGCTCAGATATCCTGTATGCCACCATTCCCCCTTTTCGTCCTATAATATCAGGCAACAAATCTAAATTGTTTCCCTTTGGTACAGTTATAGACACTTGGCTAAAACCTATATACAAAAAAGTACCACACATAGTTATTGATTCATGGGACTTCTTAGGTAGACTCACCACAGATTTGTGCAAAAAGAATATAATATTTGTTACGATAGATGTGGTAGACTTATTTTCTTGCATTCCCAAAGAAGAAGGAATGAGGCGGTTTTCTAGTTGTATTGAAAAATTCGCTGGATTGCCATGGGAGAATGTGTTAATTTTGGAATTCATGGACATAGTATTAAAATACAATTACATTTTTTTTGAAGGAGAATACTACAGACAAAGTAAGGGTATGGCAATGGGGGTGGCATGCACTCCCATCTTTCCAATTTAGTTCTTCTTGATTGGGAAACTGAACACATATTTAACAGTAGATGGTATGAATTTATTAAAGTGTTGTGTAAGATTTTTGGACGACATGTTTATTCTATGGACTGGATCTATTAAGGAACTGAATTCATTGAGTATTTGAATTCTTCTAGTGAGTACTTGGAATTTACGTATAATTTTGATATGAAAACTATCTCGTATCTAGACACACACATATCCATAGAAAATGGTCGATTTAAGTCCAGAATATTTAGGAAAGACACTTTTAGTAATTCTTACTTAGAATACTCTTGTTGCCACCCATATAGTCAAAAACGTAGTATAATAAAGGGTCAGTGCATTAGAGCAGCAAGAATGACCTCACAATACGAGGACATGATAGCGGAGCTTGATAAGATAGGCAACATGTTCAGGGAAAGGGTATATCCCATAGAACTGATAGACAATATTAAAAAATATGTCAAAGGAGAATGGGGTAAAAAATACAAACCTTTACTAGGTACTGGGCTTACTAAAATTTCTGACAACAGTAATGATACAGGAGGTAATTCTGAGGTTAAGATCAAATTTCAGAGAGCGTGTATATTCCAATATGGTTCTTATGTTAAAGAAATACAAAAAATAGTAGAAGGAAATTGAAATATAATGAAATCTGAAGACATTATATATAAGACTGTAGGAGGACATCCGGTGTTTGTTCACAAAACTGGACAAAATTTGAAGAGTAAATTTGAAAGCAAACCCATTACTAGTAATAGTAAAGGAAAGGATGGGGGCAGAAGGAAGTGTGGACAGTGCAATCGGTGTAGTGCTGTAATGGAAGATACGTCTCTCACACTGGATGACACAAACAAAACTGTAGTTAGAGTTAAGAATGGCAATTGCCGTACCCAACATGTCATATATTTAGCCAAGTGTACTATTTTATATCACGCTTTAAACTATTTTATATTATATTATACTATATTATATGTACAATATAATGTTTAAATATTATTAGCGACAAAATGAGGTATTGAATGTGTAGTATGTAGGAGTGATTTTATTTAAGGACTGAGCACTTTAAATGTTTAATTGATTGATTTAGTAAATGGTATGATTGGTTAGACGTATATATAAAACCCAGCATGAAATTAATGTATGTGTTCTGATGAAGTCCATTTGAAGTAGATGAAAGCACTTAACAAGGTTTGAAGGGGTTCGTTTTGTCAAATAAAGAAGTGTTTTAACAAGTAACTTTGGTGAATTCTGTGAGTTCTGACACCCAGCACAGCAAACGGAGTTTTAGTGTATTTCTTCAATATTTTATGCTCGTTTTTTAAGCTTAGCTACAGTGTTTTATAAATGATAATAGTGCATATTAAATACAGTTCCTTTAAGGACTAGAAAAGTGTTGAATAACAGAAGAAGAAAAAGAAGCAGCAAATCTGATTGCATACGGCTTTCTTGTGCACCAACTAATGACTAGAGCTGATTCACATAAGAGTAGAATTGCAGTTGACAAAAAACTCAAAGTTAGGAAACAAAGAGAACAAGGTGGGTAACCCCAAACGTTAAATTAAAAAAAAAAAATACATTTGTTTTCTTCAGTGCTGTCTGTTAGCTGCTAAACCCCAAAGCACCTACTTGATCTTGTGCCGCTGTTTCCCTGGCACTTGATTGACTTTCTTCTTGGACCTGGGTCCCACTAAGTAGGGACCAGCGTGTCAAAGATTTCAGAAATGGACAATAAGCAGATCAGGGCAAACTAGTATGACACCATCTTGATAGCAGTGGGAGGCTTTTTTTTATTCTCTATTCACAGTCCTGCCCCACACCCAGTTTGCAGAGACTCTGTGTGGAACTTGTTAGTGGTTAATCTGTAAGTGCATTCCATATGTTTTGTGGAAGTAAAGGACTTCTTGCCTTAACCAGGGGCTTTGTTCTCAGAAAAGAATCCCTCCCTCCCTTCCCCTGGGATAAGTGAGATGGTAGAATGCTGATCTATCCCTGTATCCTTAATTAGTTTCTCAGGGACTAGGTCTACTAATCAAACTCTGTTCACCTGTGTCCCAGTCAGACTTTGTTTATTCACCATGGATCCATAAATGTTATGATTTACTGTAACAGTGACTTCTTCTCAAAGTTCTGCAGTTATGTTCTGTGGGTTCCTTTCACATTGTCGAATTATGACAATATTGAACGGCTAAAATGTCGAAAGTGCCGTTCATCCAAAAGTGTTTTGTGGGATCTTGGTACAGTGAGGATCAGAAAATTTGCCCTTTCCTCACTGTAGTGCGATCTCGGAGTTGGTATATTTAATTAGCAGAGGGTGTGGTGGGCAGAACAGTTTCGATGAACGGCACTTTCGACATTTTAGCCATTTGATATTGTCAAAATTCGACAATGTGATATAGACCCATGTTGTGTTACAGTGACTTCTCAAAGTTCTGGAGTTATGTTAAGTATCTTACGTAACTCTATTTTTATGAAGTAAAGATGTTTTATGTTTGATAAGATAATGGTGACTCTTGAAAAACTTCAATTTAACTTGGCAAATAAGCAGAAAAAGCAGAAAGACAAAGGAAATCTTAATTAGTTCCAATTATAGCAGCAACAAAATTTGACAACAGGCTACTCTCATTCTAGCTGTCAGGTCCTCTTAACATTTCTTTGTATCATTTGTAAAATGAACAGTCCGACAATTACTTTTGCAATACTTAATTCCTTATACTCCAGTCACACAAAACAATTTTTCAGGTTCTGTACCCATCACTTCCCATTTGGTTCCTTTGTTTCTCTGAATATTTAGACAGCACATGTATTAGTCTTTTTTTTAAGTAATGTATCATTAACTGTCTGCTGAAATACAGCTCGACCATCTTGCATTAATACAGGCATCCATGTTTGTAGCATTGTCTTTTGACTTTTCCTGGTTACGGGTCACCACAGTGGATCACCGGTCAGCAGATTGATTGGCAGTGTAGTTGCTAGCCTTGAGCCAAAACTTCACAGATGGCACACATGCACCTACCTGCATGTCTTACAAGATCAATCCATGTTTGTAATGTATTAAAAACATAAATCTTTAATTTATTATTTAAATGTAGAACTAGTATAACTTTGTTTTATTCTGCAGAAGGCTTTGCAGGTACTTGGTAAAAAAAAAAAAATAATTGTGGTCCTAATTCAGAGCACATTAGATGCATTTTCTTTGCTTTATTACAAAATTCTGCTACTTGAACTATCCATCACAGTGAAAGAATTTGAAAATGGTGGTTATTTATTTATTTATTTACATTTGTTGACCGGGAGAGTCCGACTAGACACAGGTCCGTTTTCAGGCCCGAGGAGAAAAGCTCTACATTAATTATTTGCATTATACAGTTAAAAAACATAGCATTTAAATATAGACATTAGTCCAGTTAAGGACACATGACAAGAAGAAAACAGATGTTATATTTTATCTTCTCATAGCAATTAGTTATTCTAAGATTTATTATTTTAGTTAACTTTGTGTTTTCTTTGATAGACTGAGGATGCTATTCATAAACACTGTGTGCTGTCAATCAAACTTGATAGTCTATAGACCAGTTTACCAAAGCTTGATGTGATTCGTTAAAGTATTAGCATAATGGAGTAATAACCCATAGCACTGGCATTGAATACCATATGCAGAATATAAACACAAATCACCCCTCCCCCATTACTCAATTTCTAAAAAATTAAGCTTTGGAGTACCAGGTGGGTCCTAATGGGGTAACCCACACAAACCAGCCATGTACCATCCAAGGCATTTCCCCTGGCAGCACAATAATCTCTCTCCAATGAAAATATGTTATTTGGCTGACAGATTCACAACATAATAGTGATGTTAAAATAAAAAAGTAAAGAAAAGCTTTGTTGCACAGTTGGAAAAGCCCTACCAGCAATATAGGCAATCCTGTCAAAGCTGAACTTGTACATCCCCCTTCTAGTGATGTTGGAAATCTTCTATCAGTGAAAGCTCACACAGCACCAGGTCCCTTCATTTCCATAGTGTAGTAAGGATGCCTGTTCTGCCATCTTGTCTACAGAGTGATAGTATTTTACAAATTACTCCCAGACCACAGTGCACCAGCTACAGCCTGTGGAATATTATACCTTACTGAACTGCCTTTCACTACTGTGCTTGGGAGTGCTGACTTGCTGTACATGACTGTCACATCCCCAGCACAGACGCACCTGCTACTACACTCTGGATTTTTTTATAAAGCAGTTGAAGTGGATCACATATTTAAATATGAAAATGTACTTAAATCTCCTTTCATTCTGTGCAGTTTTCATTTTATTTTTCTTTTAGTAGAAAAATCTTGAGGTCTCCTTCAAAATATATCTCTGAAAAAAATTTGTAGCACCCTCTAATATGTGTGTACACACACACACACACATTTCTTTTGAAATAGTTCTTAAGCCTATGGTATATGATTTTGTGAGTGTACAGGTTCATTGACAGATAAACACAGAAAATGGCAAGATCATGGAATGCTGTGGTTAAGAAAGTTTTCCCCTTTTCCCCAGTATTGTGCAAACTCAAAGGGCCATATTCAATAAAGCCTACACTAAGTGTATACATTATGTATTCAAGAACACTGTTATCACATTTATTTGATGTTGTCAGTCTTCATTCATTCTTGACTTTTGGGTCTCGTTTCCATCCTCGGAACTGGCTTGGTTGTTGTATGAATCTCTCACCAGCCAGAAAATCTCAAGCTAAGGCAACACACAGTGCATCCCTTCTCCTCAGATCTCGTTTGCCATGTAGAGTTTTAGAACGTGTTAGCCGTGCTCTCACCAAGTGCTACTTTTTTCATAAATATCTTTACTAAAACCTTATGTCTTTAACTCTAAACTAGTTGTTTATTTAGTTTTCCTGATTACTGTTAATATTTTTTGAGTGTGAGTGCTGTTTTTTCCCTGTTTTACCTTTTGGTATTTTCTCGCATTACCACCACTGGTATAAGCCCCTCCCTTGCCTGTACCTCTGGTCATTCTTTAATACCATCATTGGTAATCCCCTTTTTCCCCCTTCTTTACCCCCTCTAGGTATCTCTGTTGTTACCATTGTTGGTACAACCTTTTTAAAAAAAAAAAAACTCCTTTGTTTTTCTTACTTCGTGTGTGTGTGTGTGTGTGTGTGTGTGTGTGTGTGTGTGTGTGTGTGTGTTTGTGTTTGCTGTACGCGCTTTTTACTTATTTTTAAATATGTCAGAAAAGCATAAGGGAACAACTGGATTTAAGCAGTGTGAGGAATGTGGCAGAAAGATGCCCAGCTCAGACGGGCATCTTTCTAGTGTGTATTGCTTGGAGGTGCCACATTTAGAAATCCAACCTCTGTGTGAACTCTACAAGGGCTTCAGTGCTCGGACTCTTGCAGAGTGGTGCAACAAATTGATCCTCAAGGGGCTGTTAAAATGCCCTTTTGGGGGGGGGAGGCAAAGACATCAAAGTCTCCCATGAATGAAGCAGAAAAGAGGAGCCACTCTGTTCTGGCGGCTCCTGAATCTCTTAACTCAAAATCCTCTAACGACCAGGTTTCTTCCTCAGAACCGAAGCCTAAAGTTTCAAAATCAACACCTACAACCATTTCGATGCCAAAGCCTATAACTTCCCCCACAATCTTGTCTTTCTTTCGGCTTTTCCCGTTTAGGGATCGCCACAGCAGAACTCCGGTCCGCTTGTTAACAGCTATTACTGAGCCTATAAAATTCACCTCGGTACTGACCCCTTCATCGATACCTATGACCCTCTTGGCACCAACAATAGTTTCCTCAGTCATACCAGTCACGTCCCGTCCAGCACAAATGATTGGTCAGCCGACTGTGGTGTCGAAGGTCGAATCTTTACCCAGGACTAGGTACTCCTCATCTATTGACCTCTTTTTTGGTCAACAGTTGAGTCCCTTTATTGAACATCCAGAATCACCCTCGGGGATGTCTATTCATTCCACTAGAAGCCTTTCAGAGCTTGATGTAGTTAGGCTAGTGGATCAGCTCTTGGTGGCCAGAGGTCTTCCAGCCCCGTCTAGGACCTCCCTCCCATCCGGAGCAAGGACTCCACCTTATCTTCCTCCTTCAACCTTTCTGCAGGTCTTGAAGCCCTCAACTTCGGCGCCACTCCCAGTGCCAACTACTTTGGTACTGATAGTGGACTTCACCTTGGTTCCAGAACCCACTCTGTGGTCCTCTGCTCAGTCGGAGCCGACCCAACCATGGGACCGTGACTTGGCTGCCAGCTCCGGGATCCTTAGTTCAGCGCCAATTTTTTCCATGGTGCCATCAAGGGTTCTGGGTGCTGTGACAGTTCCAAATCCTCTCAGGATCCTTCTCTGCAGGTGGGCTTGTTGGAGCGGGGTGTGACCCTGGTTCCGAGGTTGTCTTTTTTGTTTCCGGGCTCCCATCCCTCTTTAGGTGGGCCTGCCTTAAAGATTATAGAGAGAGATCTCACCTCAGCAGGCTCTCAGTTGGCACCATCCACATCGGAGTGTCACGTCTGTTTTCTCTGGTTTGCAGCTGGCCCAATCTGCTACATCGGGGCAGTGGGCGCAAGAGCAGCAGCACACTCTGCTGCAGGATACCCTCTCTTTGGAGTCCTCCTCAGACCTTCCCCCTGAGGAGCCACCCTGTAAGAGATCATGCAAGAGGAAGCACTTAGATTCTCCGGTAGAATCTCTCACTGAGGATACAGACTATGATGAAGGGGAAGGGTCCCCATGGTCACCCTCTGAAGATGTCTCCTTCAGAGACATCCTGGAAATCTTTAAACAGGGGGGTGATTGGAAGCCCACAAACCATTCCTCCAAGGAATCTGTCTTCTTGCAGGCTTTTTGTGCCCAGCCGTCTACTTCTTGGGTGACCCCAACTGCCGATGAATTGGTCAAACTCAATGTGCTTGGAAGGCCACTGACACTATAGAGCCACTCCCCCGGAGATCAGACAAAATTCTCTCTGCACCAGAAGATCAGCCCCACTGATCTAAAGGTTGAGCGGTAAATGCTGTGGTGGTGGTGATGGCTGCCACAAAGAAGGAACTCGCAGAGGAGAGTCCTGTTGTCCATCCTCCAAACTGAGAGTCTCTGACGATGGACAAATTTGGGAAGTGACTGTATGTTTTAATAACCTTTGCCATATGATCATTGAATTACTTGGCACATTTCACATGTCTTCAAAGGGACCCGATAACTGAGCTCTCAGGGACTTTGGCTGGGCAGTGTCTGACAAGGTACAAGATAAGGTTGTCTCCCAGCTAGCGACCCTAGAATCAGTATCGAAATTGTCCATGCAGTGTATTGCACACATAGCTGAAAGGACAGCCAGGGCAGCGGGTGCAGGCTTTGTCATTAGCCATCACACCTGGATGTGCTTATGTGACTTTGCGGACCCTTTCAAGTCTTCCTTTGTCAGTGCTTCAGTTGATGCTACCTCATTGTTTGGCCCAAAAGTCAGAGACACATTAGCCAGGTGTGAGAAGGATGGAAAGAGCCTTTCTGCTGTGGACGTGTGTTTTTCCACTCCTCAATGACCTTATTCCAGGAATCAGAGGGTGGAAAGATGTGGCTCTGAAAGTCTCAAGGGCCTTTTCAGGACACACACGGCGAGTTGTCCCCCAGGACAGAGGGGGGAACTCATCAGGAAGACGTTCCTCCCATGTCTGAGGGGGCCTGCATAATCAGGGCTCCAGAGATTCTTTCTCTGGATAACCCCACCACCGCTCCTGAGCAGTGGCCCAATTGCTTACCTCTGGAAGTAGTCTGGGAAAGATTCTCTCTGCACCTCTTAGCCTGGCACTCAATAACATCAGATTCCTGGGTGCAGACGATAATTACCAGAGGTTACCATATCTCCTTCCATCTTTATCCAAGACCAGAAAGATGAATCCCCAATGCTCCACCCAGTCAGACGAATACAGCAGAACTAGAAATTCAAAGCCGATTCAAAAAAGAGTCATCCGAACAGTCTCACCAGACCAAGTAGGATCCGGCTTTTACTCAAGATTCTTTTTAGTGCCAAAAAAGACAGGGGACTGGAGGCCAGTTCTAGACCTCAGTGTTTTGAACACGTTTGTTCCACAGACAAAATTCCAGATGGTCATGGTGCAGTCTGTCCTTCCTTTTCTGGAGAAAGACGATTGTTTGTGTTCTGCAGCTCTTCAAGATGAGTATTACCACATAAAAATGGACACGCGCTCCAGAAGACACCTCCGCTTATGGCTGGGGGCCAGTCATTACCAAATTCGAGCACTGCCCTTTGGTCTCACCACAGCCCCACCAGGCATCTATTGCTTCACACCTTGGACCTCGTTCTAAAGCTGGCAGAGTTCTTCGGAATTTCAATAAGCAGCGAAAAGTCAAAACTATCCCCCAAACAAGACATAAAATTCATCAGAGTAACATTCAACACAAAATCCTGCATGGCTGCTCTGCCTCTACACAGACTGCAAAGGTTGAGGTCACAGCTTCAAGTGATACTCTCAAGACAAAGTCTTGACTCGTTTAGACTTACAACTTCTGGGGTTCATGGCAGCAACAATCACCCTACTTCCTCTGGTGAGGTACCACATGAGGCTGCTTCAGTGGCTCCTGGCATCACAGTGGTCTCTGTTAACACACCCGATGTCCTACCCAATCCACATAACCAACCGATGCAAACAGGAGCTATATTGGTGGATGAAGCCACAAGAGGAATTATGGAGTCGCCCCTTTTCACCCTCCCAGCCCAAAGCCATAGTGACGACAGATGCATCCCTGATGGGTTGGCGGGGCATTTTCAGGGAAAGGCAGCCCAAGGCACTTGGTCCCCCTTAGAGGCCAATTTGCATATCAGTGTCCTAGAATTGAGGGCAGTGCTCTTAGCATTACAAACATTTCAATCTGCCCTCCCTTCGGTGGTCTAGTACATCAACAAACGGAGGAACCAGGTCCTACCCTTTATTTCAGAAAGCTCTAAGAGTGTGGCAATGGCTTGTTGTCTCCATCCACTTTCTGTCTTGAAGTAACAGTAGTTTCTTTAGGAGCTGAAACAATGTCTCATATGTTCCATTCCCAGTAGGTTATTTTACAATCTGAAGCAATTGTTGTTCCTGAACATAGGATGTTAAGTTGTCTATCTCGCCTTCATTCTTGCTGGATGGGTCCGGAGCTGATCCTCGGCTCCGACTCGGCCACTCTAAAAGCTCGAGAGCTAGTTCCACCGGCTCGAGGCTCCCCTATATCCCACAATGCTAGGCGGTAACTCCTCAGATCTCGTTTGCCGCTATAGCGATCGAGGTGCTTTTCAACCGGCTCGTCAGGTTAGTTTTAAAAACAACTAGTTATCTTAGATAGACCCCTCTTTTAAGTTAGTTTTCTTCATAATTTTATAAATTAGGTAATTTCTTCCATTCTTAGTTTATTTTTTCCCCTTTTTTTCCTAAACTCACTAGAGTTCTTCCCTTGGGCTTTAGGCCCAGTCCCTCCCTTCCTAGTAGTTGGAGTGACTGTGTTTTGTAGGGATTTAATTTTCTAGTTACTTATAATTTAATTTAAGTTTAATTTAACTTTTAATAAGTGTAATCGGTGTGTGTGTGTCAGTGTGTGGTTACACTTTTTCTTCTTAGACATGTCTAAGGAATCAAAGGTCTCAGGCTTTAAGAAGTGTGACTCGTGCTGTCGGAAGATGTCTCTGACAGACGGTCACACTTCGTGTGTATACTGCCTGGGACCTTTGCACCTGCAGCACTCTTGTGCTGTCTGCCATGGCTTCAGCCCTAGAGTCCTGCAGGAGCGTAAAAATAAGCTCATTCTAAGGGGCTTATTGAAGCCTGAGGGTCCCCCGACTCAATCTTCGGGCAAACCCTTGAAGCCTCCCAGATCTTCGGCTCCGGTCTCTGAGTCGTCTTCTGGGGCTCCGAAGGCTGTTCGCACATCGGCTCCTGCTGGAGCCGATGACTCTCGAACTCATGTCCCTACTATTTCCTCTGCTCCGGCCGGAGCCGAGGAAGACATTGCTGAGTCGGCTCCGATAAAATTGTCGGAACCGACCTCCAGGAAAAGGTCCCGATCACCATCTATTGGCTCCATTCATTCGGCTCCAGCATCACCATTGCTGTCTGAACGGAGCCATAGATCTCACTCCTCTAGGTCGTCGAGACTATCAGATCATGACCTTCAGAGGGTAGTGAGTCGACTTCTTAAGTCCGAGGCACTGGCCCAGATGCTTCAAAGTCCGACTCAACAGTCGAGGACTATTCCCATTACTCAGAATGTTCCTCCTCTGACTCCTTTGAGTTCGGAGCCGGGGCGGCTCGGACCCGAGACTGTGGTGGCGTCGGAACCGATACCGTTGTGTTCGGTGCCGTCGTCTGCTCCGATGTCTTCCTTGGAAGAATCTCGGCGCCGGACTTCCCTCATCGGCTCCGAGGGGGTGAGTGGCATCGGACCCTTGTCCGACCCCGCTCTCCCTCTCGGTGCTTCGGCGCTGGTGAGTTCGGCTCCGACATCGGCCTCGGAGCCATCACTGTCGGTGCCGGGGGAGGTTTTCAGCTTTTCGGAGCGGAGACCTCTGGCTCTGCCTGACAGGGGTGCCTTTGAGGTCATGAGGAGCGTGTTAGAACCTGGTTCAACTCCACAGTCGGCTCCTTCTGCCCCTCCCTCCATGGTGCCTCTGGTGATTTCTGCTCACTCTCTCATCCCGGACCGTAGAGAGCCAGCTCCTCAAGTATCCCCAGTGGGGATTCCTCCTCTTCCGAGGCCTCTCCTGACCCAGTAGGAGAGCCCCCTAGGAAGAGGCAGTGCAAGAGGAAGCACATTGACTCCCCTGAGTCTGTCACCTCTGATACTGATTTAAAGGATTCTGAAGGTTCCCCTCGTTCCCCCTCTGAAGATGTCTCCTTTGCAGACATCCTCGAAATCTTAAAACAGAGGGGGAATTGGCCAGCCCTCAACCCTTCAGAGGATGAATCGGTGTATCTTGAGGCGTTTGGCTCTCGCCCTTCCACCTCCTGGGTGTCCCCTCCTTTTGACCCCCTCATGCAAGTGGTGGCAAAAAGGCCTGGACGGCTCCTGACTCAGTGGAACCCACCCCCAGGAGACCATCAAAATTTATCACTGCCCCCAAGGACAAAGAATTTTTAACCAAAGGCATCTCTGTTGATGCTATGGTGGTGGCTGCGGCCACCAAGAAGGAGTTAGCTGATCCTTCAGTACCTGTTCATCCTCCTAACAAAGAGTCTAGGTCTATGGACAGGTACGGGAAGCGGATGTTCTCGTCAGCGACCTTTACTATGTGCTCGCTGAATTACCTGTGTCATTTCACTCGTCTTCAGAGGGATTTGCTCAAGGAAGCGAGCGAAATGTTAAAGGACCCAACAGCTGCGGGTTTTCAGGATAGGATGAACTCTCAGCTGGCGACCCTTAATTCTATAACTAACTCCTCCATGCGCCTCCTTTCATATGCGGCGGATGGAGCGAGTAGAGCGGCAGGTACAGGTGTGGCCTTGCGTCGGCACGCCTGGATGCGGCTATGTAACTTTGCGGATCCTTTCAAGGCGTCCTTCACTAACTCCCCTTTTGATGGATCATCCCTCTTTGGTCCTCAAGTGAAGGAAACCCTGACTAGGTGCAAGACTGATGGCAAAACTCTCTCTGCCGTTGGAGTCCGTTTTTCTACTCCTAGGCCTTACCCCAAAGGCCAGAAGGGGGGAAAGATGTGGTTCCACAAACAATCTCAGGGATATTTGCCTGACACACAGAGTCGATTCCCCTCTAGAGGCAGAGGGGGGAACAATAATGGTAGACGCCGTCCTAGAGGCAGAGGGGGCCCGCAGAATCAGGGCAGTCGAGAAACTTTTTCCGACAAGCCTTTTCAGCATCCCTGAGGTGTTGCCCGACTGTCCACCTTCGGAGGCAGTCGGGGGAAGATTATCTCTGTACCCAGAAGCCTGGCTATCCCTAACTCAAGACAAGTGGGTACAGTCTATCATTTCCGAAGGCTACAGAATCCCATTCTTTTTCATTCCAAAGCAATCCAAAAAATCCCTTCCAGACATTCCACCCAGTCAAAGGGAGCAAGCAGCACTAGAAATTTCAAAGCTGCTTGCAAAAAGAGCCATTCAACCAGTTCCAGCAGACCAACAAGGATCCGGAATCTACTCCAAATTCTTTTTGGTTCCAAAAAAAATAGGGGACTGGAGACCCATTTTGGATCTCAGCAACTTGAACAAGTTTGTCAAGAAAACAAAGTTCTGGATGGTCACGCTGCAGTCCATTCTACCCCTTTTAGGGCGGGACAACTGGATGTGCTCAGTAGATCTCCAGGATGCGTACTATCACATCAGAATGAGTCAACGCTCCAGGAGATTCCTCCGCTTCAGGCTGGGAACCAGTCATTTCCCGTTCAGGGCCCTGCCCTTTGGTCTCACTACAGCCCCCTGAGTGTTTACCAAATGCATGGCAGTGGTTGCCTCTCATCTGAGAAGACAAGGATTCCAGGTGTTTCCGTATTTAGACGACTGGCTCCTTACAGCCCCCACCAAGCATCTTTTGCTTCTTGCCAGAGACTACACTTTTCACACATGTCAAACACTAGGCATTTCAATAAATTACGAAAAGTCTGTCTTGTCGCCTTGTCGTGTTATTACCTTCATAGGCGCAAATCTAGACACAGTCAACATTTCAGCCAGACTCACAGAGCAGAGAATAGCAGACATACACAGACAGGTCTCTCTTGACTTGCAGAGCAACAAAGTCAAAGCCAGATTGATCCTGAAGGTCTTAGGGATTATGGCGGCGGCCATCCCTCTTCTACCATTAGCTCGCTTCCATATGAGAATCTTACAATGGATGCTCTTCACACAATGGTCTTTCCAACGACTTCCAATGTCCCATCCTATTCGGATAACACAATCGTGCAAGAATCATCTCTCTTGGTGGATCACATCTCCCCAGCTCCACCTAGGGAGACCTTTCGTCCCTTCCCCTCCGGTTGCTACAGTGACAACGGACGCCTCCCTGATCGGGTGGGGGGGGGGGCATTACCAGGGCAGGACGGTCCAAGGTATGTGGCAACCTTTCGAGTGCCACTTGCACATAAATGTCCTAGAGATGAGAGCAGTGCTTCTAGCGTTGCAAGCCTTACAAGACTCTCTTCCCAAGGGGACTATAGCAATTCAGACAGACAATATGTCTGTAGTGTGGTACATCAACAAAAAAGACGTAACCAGATCTTACCCCCAATGTCGAGAGGCACTCAGACTGTGGCAGTGGGCGATTTCTTCTCAGCGGTTTCTGTTAGCAACGCACATTCCCGGGAAGTCCAGTGTGATTGCAGACAAATTGTGCAGAGCTATTCTCATGCCTCACGAGTGGTCTCCGAAGAATTCAGTGTTGGAGAAAGTTTTTCGAAAGTGGGGCCGGCCTTGCTGCGACCTTTTCGCTACTCCCCAAAACAGCAAGTGCGACGATTTTTTCACCCTCTTTCCCCAACCAGGCCACCCCAGCAGAGACGCTCTAGTACACGATTGCCCTGGGGACTTCTCTATGCCTTTCCTCCCTTCCCACTGATATCTCAGCTAATACAGAAAGCCATCGCTCAGAAAGCTTCTATGATCCTCATTGCCCCTTACTGGCCTCGACAGGTTTGGTTCCCATTTCTCCACCGTTATCTGTTGGAGCAACCTTGGCATCTGGACCCAGTTCCAGACCTCTTGACCCATCAGTCGGGTCAGTTGCACCACTCCCTCCCTTCTCTGAACCTCACAGCGTGGTTCCTCCAATTCCAACTCTAGCCAGACTTCCTCTAATATCTCACTCAGTTCGAGATATTTTGATAGCCTCTCATAAATCTTCCACTCGGAAGATTTATCGTAGTAAGTGGAAATGCTTTTCCTGTTGGGCGCAGTCAAAGAATATAGATCCTTTCACTGCTTCCATTCAATCAGTTTTAGACTTTCTAGCCGAACTTTTCCACTCAGGTTCGTCTCCGTCTACCATCAAAGTTCAATTGGCAGCAATATCGAACTTTCATGTTGGAGTCTCAGAGTCCTCCATTATGTCTCACAAACTCTGCAAGGCATTTTTAAAGGGAGTTTTTCTCCTCAAACCACCTATCAGGGATCCTCCTCCTCAATGGGATCTCAAATTGGCTCTAGCGTCCTTAATTCTTCCCCCCTTTGAACCTGCGGCTTCATGTTCAATGAAGTTACTATCTTGGAAAACACTCTTTTTAGTAGCTATTACTTCAGCTAGAAGAGTCTCTGAACTCCATGCTCTGTGTAGTCGACCCCCTTATCTTTTGTTTCATAAGGATAGGGTGTCCTTACGTACTAACCCGTCCTTTTTGCCTAAGGTAGCTTCACTGGCAAATTTGAATCAAACCATTGATCTTCCTGTGTTCTTCCCTAATTATTCGAACAGGTCAGAACAAAAATTACATTGCTTAGATGTTCATCGCCAACTTAGGTACTATTTATACAGGACCAAACAATTCAGGAAGTCTGATCAACTGTTTGTTTCTTATGCAGAAGGTAGAATGGGCCTTCCAGTTTCTAAAGTATCTCTCTCTAGATGGCTTACTTCGTTGATTACCCTTGTCTATGAGATCAGACATCAACAGTTGCCATCCAAACCCAGGGCTCATTCAACTAGAGCTTTAGCCACATCTATAGCTTTCCAAGAAAGGCTGTCTATTGATTCGATTTGTTCTGCAGCTACTTGGGCTTCTCCCCATACCTTCATTTCTCATTATAAGTTGGACTTGGCCTCTAGGGACCGAGCCAACTTTGGTTCCACTGTACTCAAGAGTCTGTTCTGATAGGCCACTCGGGACAAGGTGCTAGGGACGCGGTCCCATCCAGCAAGAATGAAGGCGAGATAGACAACTTAAAATTTAGAAGTTATGTACCTACCATAATGTTCCATGTTAGTTGTCTTCTTCTCGCCTTCTTTCTTGCGCCCCACCCTCCTTCCCCCTAGCCTGGACAGACCTAGAGGAGTTTGTTTTGTTCCTTTTATGGAATTTCCTTGCTGGGCTTAGCTTTCAAATGAGATCTGAGGCGTTACCGCCTAGCATTGTGGGATATAGGGGAGCCTCGAGCCAGTGGAACTAGCTCTCGAGCTTTTAGAGTGGCCGAGGGACCCATCCAGCAAGAAAGAAGGCGAGAAGAAGACAACTAACATGGAACGTTATGGTAGGTACATAACTTCTAATTTTTAAGTAATTTCCTTATTAATGTTGTTGAATCAATATTATTCCAGTCTGTTTCTGGTAAATTTAAGTCCCCAGCTACTTTTTCTTCTTCCCTCCTGTTTTTCATGCAATGTATGAATTCTGCTAGGTCATCAGTGATTGACTTTGGTCTATACCTCTTAACCTCTTAGCAAGAGAACTTTGGACAAATCCAAAAATAATGGAGGGAAAGCCCAAAAATTGGGACAAATTTGAAATATTGCTCTTATAAGCTTAGAAAGTTGCTAGAATGAAAGGTGTTGTGATTCATTTTCTGAAGGATATGGAATCTGAAACTGAAATGCCTGTCATTATCAAGTGAATTTAGTCCTCAGTAGTTTACCAGAAAAACACAGATTTCATGAGAAGCGGACCAACAGTACGAGGCAAAAATCTGGACAGCTGAGAGGTATAAAACAATCCAAAAATGGAGCAGGCAACAGACTTCAAAAGAATGCATAAGTAAGCCAAAGAAACTCAGAAGCCAATATTTGAGAGGTATGCTTTGGTGGTATACACTCTTAAGAATTGATCGGATGTCGTCACTTTTCATTCTATCCTCAGCTGTTGGGTTCAGAGCCAACCCTCAGATTCAACTTGGCTGCTACTAAAGCTCGTGGCCAAAAAAAAAAATAATCGATGTTTCCCCTACCCATAATGCACCAACCCCTAACATACCCCAAATCTCATTTGCCACTTTTCGTGAAAGATGTGGTCAACCTCTGTGATGCCCTACCACTGGACCAGTAATCAAGGAGCCTCAATCCTCACCACTGGCACCAGTGGGGGACGTACATTGAGAGGATGACAAGTTGCACACACAGTATTTCCAGATGGCAGCACTCTGCATCAAGTGCAGTTTCCCTTAAGAGCACATAGAAACCACAGTCAGCCTGGGGCTGGTTTCTCCCTCTTTCTCCAGATCCCAAGAAAGACTCCCCACTGGCACAGCTATAGAGTTGAGATCTCATCTAAGTGGCCAAGTCAAGATCTTCAGCACCCTCTCTGTCCAAAAAGTGCTTCGTGTCCCTGCCCAAGTAGCTGACACACACACTCTTTGAGGTTTGATTTACACACACACACACACACACACACACACACACACACACACACACACACACACGCACGCACACACACATGTGAAAGGCTGGCACAGGTTTACTAGCTATGCCCCCTTTTGCCCAGACTATAAAGTAGTTATCACTGCCACCAGCCAGCTCCTTATCAACTACTTTAATGCCCTTAACAAAGGGTGTCCAATCTTATTGTGTAATGTTACTATTAATACAAATGGTAGTTTGACCAAGAACAAGGCTATTAGGAGTGGCCCACAGTGTCACCAGATAAATTTGCAAGTATTCTCAGAACTTAAATATCTCTACAAAGATCAGCCACAATGAAAGGTTTAAATATATTTAATAATAATTAATAACAGAGCAAGAAAATACTCTGTATATAATCACAGTGATATCAGAGTTCAAAATCACAGGAAGTATTTAAAACAACATTGCAGGGCAGTCTCAAATAAAGAAAAATATCTAAATTAAGCTTTGCTGTATTCCTGACTGTATCAAAGAGAATTACTATACCCTAATAACTTACTTCAGTGCATTGCAAATGTGGTAAATGGATATTGTTGTTGCCAGGTCCAAGACAGAATACAGAATGCCGTCTCTCACTCGGAGACCTCTCAAATGAATATCTCAAATATTACTGCTGGGGTGGCTTGCAGAATGACATCATTTCTTGTCATGTGACTTCTGGCTCCCAGGCTCAAAACAACCACTGATGGTAGCTGGTAGCATTTAGCATCTACCTTTGAAAATACATTGACAAGGCCTTCTCAGATCTTTGGCATATGGAAGTTTTTAAACAGTAAAACACTTCCAAGACAACATAGAGAGCTCCCTAGTTTTAGACATTGTGTCTTCTTGCTGCCATGAAGTAATTTAATTTCAGGTATTTTTCTGAAGTTAGCCTCCTGTATTCCAGTTTCCATTGTTAAAATATGCATTTAAACAGTTACAATAGTGCATGCATATTTTTGTTCTTTTCCAGTAGGGTACACCATGGATACATTTCAAGCACAAGCACTCTACAAAGTATCTGTGCAACACACGTGTCTGTACAAACCTAGTTTGATGTATACATGACATACAGTTCTAATACAGTTGTAACACAAGCATCTTATATGAATCATGTTGATATTCACAAATGACATATAATCATTTACAAAATTCCAGATAGCTGGGCTGGCAGTATCTCCTTTCGTGACATTTCTTTCCCCCTCAAAGACTCAAGCTAGTTTTTCAAGTGACCCTTGAGAAACATTGCTTGAGAGGGATGAGCCTGTCTGGGAATACTTTACCCCATTCCCTGTGTTGAGAGCCCATCTGCATTGGCATTGCTAAACCCCATTGCAGTGCTGCACTATCATATCATGAGCCTGCAACCCTAGGCTCCACCTTAGTAACTTGGCATTTTGCTGGCTGGCTTGATGTAGCCATATTAAGAGATTGTGGTCTATAACTACAGTGAATTTCTTTCCATACAGATAAGGCTGAAGTTTCTGCAATGTCCAAACTGTGGCTAGACATTCCTTTTCTGCAGCTGCATAGCATTCCTCCTAGGTTGGAGCCTATGGCTGAGATATACCACTGGGTCTCTTCTCCCTTTGAGGACACCTGGCTGAGTACAGCTCCCACCGCATGGTTTGAAGCATTCACCTGCACAACAAATTCTTTGCTGTAATCTGGACTGACTAACACAGGAAGTCCACCCAAAGTTCCTTTAAGCTTCTGGAATGCCTGCTTACATGCTGGGGTCCACACTACCTTATCTGGCCTGTTTTTCCTTGTCAGATCTGTGAGGGGTGCAGATGTGGTACTATAATTGGGGACAAACTTTCAGTAGTACCCTGCTGTCCCTAGAAATGCCCTCATATGCTCTTTGGTAACAGCAGCAAGCCAAGCATGAATGGCTTCCACTTTGGCAGGTTCTGGTCTGGTCTTACCACTCCCCACTCTGTCCCAGGTAGGAGACCTCTGCCATACCCACCTGACATTTACTGGGCTTAAAGGAGTACAACAGGTTTCTCTAATGTATTCCTCAACTTCACGACCCCTTTCCTCCCTATTTACATTGTCCTCTGTAAAGCAACAACAATAAAGCATTTACAATTTTTATAATTCCCCTTACTTCTGTAACAGAAGCCTACCTTCTCATACTGTGATGGTTTCACTTACAAAATGATTCTCTCACGTTTGAATAAAGCTTGCGGTTGTCACCCAATTACTGACATCATCGAGGCCAGACAGTGCAGGTACTTTTTTTTTAATCAGTTCCCTCCCCCAAAGTGACATCACCACAGCCGTCATCTGATTCTAACTAAAGTAATAAGACCCACCCATTCTGTGATGTCATGGCTCCCTTGTCCTTCCCCCAGCCTGAGTGCTGTTCATTTTATTCAGTAGTAGTGTAGTAACACCGATGTTTGGAAACACAGAAATTTGGTATGCATACTTGTACATTCTGCATGGCAAATGATGCTTAGGTGGTGTATCGCGTGCATACTTCTCTGTTGTATTTGCACCAGATACTGCTAGTGTGCAGTGCGGGAATAGAAAGATTAAAATATTACACTGGTATCAGAGGTGGCAGTGCAACATATTCATAGTGGCTTAACATGAGAGTAGCTCTAAGCAAGCAAAATGTGAAACCTGAACAAGCACCTAGAATTATTCATTGCAGCTTCCACACCTTAAGTCTGAAAATGAATTCACATACTCACATGAACATGAGTAGCTGCATATTGATGGCTAAAGGTGTATGGGCATGTCGGGTGGTTACTACACTGCAAAACTGGTATGTAATGGTGGAGATATTTGGAAGGCATGAGCAAACACACCAGTATATTAAAGCCATAGCACCAATTGAACTGGAGGCTGGCAAATAGATTTAGTAAGGGATTTTGTCCATGCACAAATATTTCAACACTGATTCTTTGCAGTGGCATCCATTATCTGATTCAAGGTAAGTTAACCTTGATATCCTTTATTTAAAAAAAATCAATAAAATTGTTACTTTGTTATAAGTGACTTCTGGACACAAGAAAAAGGAAGGGGAAATATAGCAATGTGGTTTGTATGTACAAAGACAAATCCAGGGACACTGCAAAAGGTTTTTTTTTGCAAACCAACCAGTGGAGTAAAAACATATGAAGGCAAACACTGCATACCAACACACTTTGCACATGTAAATCTCAATTTTTAACAAGGTGGAAGCATGAAGTGATACCTTAACACTTAAATTAATTAATTAAACTGGTTAATAGTATAAATGTTTTATTCTTTAGCTCCTTGGTGCAAAACCTTACTGGATGTGATTGCAGTCAAGTAAGGCCATGGCTATAGTGCAGCAAAAAGTGTCCCCTCTAACAAAGGAAATGCTAGAGCAAAGATTAAATTACATGAGTCAAGCACCCTGCTGAGATCTGCCAATCAATGGAATTACCAGGTCAAATTACCCTCAGGACTTTGACATCTAGGGAAGCTAAGTGTTATGGGGGAGGGGAGAAGTAAATGGACTGGAATTCATTGTCTCACAAATTAGTGCCATTTAAAACTATATTAGAAAAAAAGGCAGCAGTAAACAGCACTTTGAGTATGTTCTGTGGCATTTGCACTGTTTCTGTTTTAAGTAGTCATCCAGCAGCAGGGAATGTTACTTACACTGTTCTATTTTACTCAGTACTTTGTATGCATGCAACATCTATGAAATGACAGGAACTTTAGGCAAACGGAGGCCTGCATTTTGTAACATCTTATAGCGTTTTAGTTATTTCTGTTCTAACCACAATGAAGTTATAGTTAAAACCTATTTAATAGTATCAATAAGTTTACTAATTTATTGTATTTTAAATATATTAGTCACCATATATATATATATATTAATAGTAGAATACTAATCTATATACATACATTTTATAGAAAGGCTAGTGATAGGATGTTAGATGAGTAATTGTTTAAAAACATCAGGGCATGTCAGTCACTGAATGAAATGTATTTAATACTGTATTTTGTTGTATTTTATTTTTATTATATTCATTTGCATCAGTTATTATTATATTGTTACCAAGTTATGAAATTAGTATGACATTTTTACAATGTTTTATTACTATTGCAATATTTTTTTAATATTATTCTTTAGAATTATGTGATCAAGGTAGTTTTACACAACCTTTAATATTAGAGTTATTTAC
Organism: Protopterus annectens; assembly: GCF_019279795.1. Classification (NCBI taxonomy): domain Eukaryota; kingdom Metazoa; phylum Chordata; order Ceratodontiformes; family Protopteridae; genus Protopterus; species Protopterus annectens. The sequence continues at coordinate 1,116,331,686 of NC_056731.1, read as the reverse complement.
ACAGCACTGTCACTTTAAACATTCAAACAGTCGAGGCTTTTTTGGCGCCTAAAAGGTTTTAAATATTTGATTGATTAGAACAATGGTGTTCTGAAGAAGCCCATAAGGTTTTGGGTGAAAGCGCTTAACCAGTGTTCGCTAAGGTTGTTCATGACAGTTTTTTTTTTTTTTTTAGCGTTCAGTTATTTGTTTCGCACTTTGAATTTTAACGCATTTGGATTTTTGCGTGCATTAAGTGTGCGAACAAGCAGGAGTTATTACTGTGATTTTAGTTTAAACTATTCGTTTTTATAAACGCTACGATTCAATAAACCAGTTTTTGAATACTTTTGACTGGCGTGCTGCTCTGAAGAATAATAGAAATTGTACAGACTACAGTCGCAGATTCTTTGTTACAAGTGGCAACATTGTTTAGCGAAAGGGTATCATATCGCTATTAGAAGTTTGGCCATATAATGAAACCAGAGGAGGCACAAACCAAGGGTGTTCGAGCACTTATTGGAACTCTATGGTAATACTGACTTTTAGTTTATTTGTGTGAGACTATTACAAGGAGGCCTGCATGATGTAACATTTTTGAGCCAAACAATGAATTCTGGGATACTGGATGGCAACTTGATTTATCCAAACCATGTCAATATGCTGGCCTCCAGGTGGTCAGAGTCTGGAATTACATATAAAAATATTTAAAATCCTGTAAATAATCCCAGAGTGCTGTTAAAGTGTAGGAAACATCATGCCATGTTTTAAACATGTTTTTTTTAGTCTGTGGGTGCGGTACTCCTTTAATGGTCAACCCTACCCTTTGTAGTCTGCTCAGCACTTCCCTGACATGCTGAAGATGCTCTTCCCAGGAATAACTGTAGATGGCAATATCATATGGGTAAGAAAGGGCAAAATCTCCTACTGTGATACGATCTACCAGCTTCTGGAAGTCGTTGGGACATTTTTCATCCCAAAGGGCATCTTCATGAACTCATACAAGCTGAAAGGAGTCACAAAGGCTGACATCTCTCTAGCGTTAGAAGTCAAGGGCACCTGCCACTAACCCTTGGTAAGATCAGTAGTGGTAAGATACTTAGCCCCACCCAGCTGCTCTAGGACTTCATCTGTCCTTGGAATGGGATAAGCATCTGACTCTGTGTGAATATTTACTTTCCTGTAGTCCACACAGAACCTGGTGCTACCATCCTCCTTTGGTGCTTGCACCACTGGGAAGGCCCAGGGACTGCTGGACTCCTGAATTACTCCTAGTTCCAACATTTCCTGCATCTCCTCCCTCAGAGTCTGTTTGATTCACTTATGTACCCTATAAGGGGCCTGCTTAATAGGCGTTTGAGGTCCTGTATCCACATGGTGCTGCACCAGGAGGGTGCACCATTGTTTCCCAGTGAACATGCCCCCAAACTCCTGTAACACTGCTCAGATTTCTCGAACCTGGGTAGGAGACAACTGCTGGGGTATTGCTACCCCTTCCACTGAGGTGTCAGTCCGAGTCTCACTGAGGAGATCAGTCAACAGATCTCCCTCAGATTCCTCCTGCCATCCACTGCAGATACTAAGCACAAGGGCCACTCTATCATGGTAAGGTTTCATCATGTTAACATGGTACAGTTTATGCCCCTGCCTAGCAGTTCTATCATGTAGTTGACATCAGTGACATCCTTAGCACTTTGAAGGGTCCCTCCCAAACTGCCTGCAGCTTGTTGTGTCTGACGGGAATGAGAACCATAACCTGCTGCCCTACAGCATACTCCCTAGCTTGAGCATTCCTGTCATACCAGACCTATTTCTGCTATTGGGCTTCTGCCAGGTTCTCCTGGGCCAAGTGCATGAATTCCCTGAGCCTTGTCCTAAGGTTTAGGACATATGCCACAACAGACTCCTTGTGGGATTCACACTCACCCCCCCCACTCATCTCGTATCAAGTCTAGAGGTCCCCTCACCCTATGCCCATAACAGCAACTCAAAAGGTGAAAAAAATGTGGATTACTGGGACACCTCTCTGTAAGCAAACAGATTTGGCAAATATTTGTCCCACTCCTTAAACTGGTATGCAAATGCCTGTAGCATGGTCTTTAGTGTAGAGTTTAACCTCTCCACCAGACCATTTGTCTGGGGGTGGTAGGGGGTCGTCTCAAGGTGCTTCACCCCACAGCGCTCCCACAGACAAGCCAGCAGGTCTGACATGAAATTGACACCTCTGTCAGTCAATATTTCTTTTGGGAAGCCTACCCTGCTGAAAATCTCTAACAAAGCATTTGCCACATTTTCTGCCTTGATGGAGGACAGAGCCACCTCGTCAGTGTATCTAGTAGCATAATCTACTACCACTAGGATATACTTCTTTCCTGTGGAACTTGGGGTACTTAGAGGTCCCACAGTATCTATAGGTATCCTGTGAAACAGCCCCTCAATCACAGGCAAAGGCATCAAAGGAGCTTTCACCTTGTCTCCTGCCTTGCCTACCTTTTGACACTGCTCACAGGTCCTGCAGTAGCCTTTTGCATCCCTGGAAATACCAGGCCAATTAAAGTTATGCATAAGACGTTTCTTGGTATGCCTTATGCCCATATGACTTACAAAGGGAATGTCATGGGCTATGGCTAGAAGTGCTAGACTGTAGGATCTAGGCACTACCAACTGCTGTATTCTCTCACCTTCTAACCCTCCCTCAGGGGTCCACTGTCTATAGCGTAACCCTTTGTCCCAGTATGCAGATTCCCCTTTTCCTTGAGAATCAGGCGCCTCTCTGGCTATGTCCCTCAAGCCCTGTAATGTAGGGTCTGAGAGCTGAGCCTGTCTCAACTCCCTCTTTGTAACCCTTCCCAGCTCCCCTTCCTCAGGAAGTCTAGTATTATCTGATAGCAGTGCCTAACTGTCAGTCTGGATACTACTACTTACCGTTGCCCTTGCAATCACTCTGTCCAAGAGATCATCAGTACCCACAAGCATCTGGGACTCACCCTCAGTCTCAATGCTACAGGGTTGCTCCCTCCCTGAAGTAACCACCTCACAATTCCTGGCTTCAAGTGTGCTTTCTGTCTGGGTCCCCCCCAGGCTACCAGACCCACATCCAAACCTAACTGCATGCACACAAGGTACTGCATTTTCGAAATCAGTCCCTGTCAAGACATCTGCAGGGATATCCTGAAACACACCTACTCGCTTGCTTCCTTTTCCACCCTCTCAGTCAAGGTGAACCATAACAAAAGGTGTTTGGAATGTGGTCCTTTTCTAAAGATGTTCTTCGTGTTTCACTGTTGCAGTCATTACATTTGGGTAATCTGCTGGCAGGTTGCCCTCAGTCGGCCTGATTAACAAAGTCTTGGGTCCTGCATCGGTTGCTGTCCCTTTTTCCATGACGTCAGGTCGTCAGGGGTGTAATACATGCAGCCGACGCCATTACATAAGTCTTTCTTGCCGTGCGGTGCTCGAAGCAGAAGCAGTTTGCAAGTGCCGGTCGGCCCACTCCTGAAATTTTCATTTGAGTTTCAGAACCGAAGTCTTCAACTTAAAGCTAAGTACCCCGTTGGGGAAACTTTTTCTTGCTCCTTACTGATGTCAGTAAAAGTTAATAATTACATTACTTGTGGAAAGCAAATACCTCATAAGGGTTTTCATCTGTACTGTATTCCTTGCCTAGGCCCTGACCACGACGTACCTTGCTGTTGGTTTTGTGCTTTATTTAATCAGTGCACTATCCGTCGTCGGTACATTTTTGCCTCTAAATATTTCAGTTCTCATTTTAATTTTCTGGAAATGACATTGGTTAGCCATCTGACTACCAGGATTCCAAAAAACGCAAAGAAAAAGACAGAGACAGGCTGTCGAGGTCCAAAACTGCCGACAAAGTTTCTCCTAAGCCATTCGCAGCCCCTGATACCCGCTACTTCTGACTCGCAGGCCTCTACTGAGACCCATTCGGAGTCCGGTATGCCGCGAGATACTTCACCTATGGAACTCGCAGATGTCTCTAACTTGGATGGGTCCGGAGCCGCTGTGCAGGCACCGGCTTCTGAGGGTGTATTCAGGCCTACAGACTTGCATATTTAACCGACTCCATCATCTATACTAAGGCCTAAATCTCAATCTATGTCTAAAGAAACCGATGCCCAGGCCACATGTTCAGGCCCCTATGCCTAAAGAACAAATGATCAAAATGGCTGAAGATCTTATTACTCTAATCAGGGGTAGTCAACCCCCCCCCCCTTATAAGAGTCCTAGGGTTTTCTGATCATGACTCTGTTTCTTCTGATTCTTCTAATGACCTGGATTTGTCCATCCCTACCTATCAGGATTCTGATGCAGAGGATTCCATTCTCTCTGCCCCCCCCCCCGAGGACTTTTCTTTTGGGGAAACTTTACATACCTTAAGGGAGCATTTCCACTGGGAAAGCCAGGAATATTCTGAATTAAAAAAGGGGCTTAGGGATTTCCTTCTTCTATCTCAGCATAAGCCTTTGGCTATACCTCCTGTACTAGATATTGTTGATGTGTTTTTGGAATCCAGTATGGCCCCTGATTCCCTGCCTCTGACTCCTAGTAAACCTGACAGATACTACAGGTTTCCTGAGTCACACAAGTTCCTTTTCAAAATTCCTGTTGCGGATCCAGAAACCATTTCTTAGGGGCCCAAGGGCATTAAGGCTTCTACTGCTAAAAATCCTACCCCTTCTGATAGAGACTCCAGGACACTGGATAGATAGGGTAAAAAGGTTTATACTTCTGCAACCTTGGCAATCAGGGCTTTAAACTGCCAATGTCATGTGTTAAAATATCAACAGCATATTATTGGACTGCTTAAACAGAAAATTATGTTGATTTCTGACTGTTTGGAAAATAAAGATTTACAGGATTTATTACATTCTGCTGAACAAGTTGGAAAACATACTTTGCAATGTGGTTTTGATTCCTTAGAGGCCTCTTGTAGGGCTGCTGTGACTGGGTCTGTGCTTAGAAGCCATGCTTGGCTTAAGGAGCAATCTCTGCCTGATCATGTTAAAGTGAAATTGTTGGATGCTCCTTTAAATCAGGACCACCTGTTTGGCAATAAGGCTGAAGAAGTTCTAAAAAAGATGGAAGATAAAGCCAAATCTATGCAAACTGTAAAAGATTTCTTACAAGTGCAACCTCTAAGATTTAGTAGGCACTGGCCTACTAAGAATTGGTCCTTTCCAGCTCCTTCCAGATCCTCTTAAGCCAAACCCAGACACACCAAAAGCTCCAAGTTTCAGTCCTAGGGGACTCTCAGAACTAAGCAATGGGGGGCCTCCACCTCCAAATCTGGAACCCCCCATGGTAAACCGTCTCAATTACTTTCCTTTAAAATTACCAAGCACTTACCTTTTAGCCGCCCCTTTGGAGGGAAAAATTGCTCTTCATGTAAAAAACTGGGAACTCATAACCCAGGACAAATGGGTTCTAAATATAGTGTCCCAGGGATACAGATTTCATTTCTACACGTTGCCAACACTAAACAGGTGGCCAGACCTGCCCCCAAATCAGTGGGCGGGCAGAGGCTCAAAAACAAGAACTTTCCCTGTTAAACGTGGGGGCTATTCAACCAGTAACAGAAGACGAAAAGGGACAAGGTTTCTATTCCAGGCTTTTCCTGGTACCTAGTAAAAACAAATCATGGCATCCAATTCTGGACCTGTCTACTCTAAACACCTTTCTGGACATTCCAAAATTCAAGATGCTAACTCTTCACCAGTTACTTCCTATGCTAGACAAAGATGCCTGATTGGCAACTCTAGATTTAAAAGAAGCTTACCTGCATATCCCAGTCAGATAATTTTGTAGAAGATACCTATGCTTCAAAGCAGGCTACTTGCATTATCAGTTCTCTGCACTGCCCTTTGGCTTGTTTACTGCACCCAGGGTATTCACAAAGTGTCTGGCTCCAGTAATTGCATTTTGCAGGCAAAGAAATATTCAGATATATCCATACCTGGACGATTGTCTAATTCAGGCAGAAAACCAGGCCATACTTCTAAATCATATGGCGTTTGTAAAAATTGTTCTAACATCTCTGGGGTACACCATAAATGAAAAGAAATCACAACTGGTATCCTCTCAACAGATTACATTCCTGGGTGCAAGCTTGAATACAACTGCCCAGATGGCTTTCCTCACCCCAAAAAAGCAAACTCATTTGGCAACTTCAAACAAGTGGCCACAAAAACCCTGCTTTCTGCAAGACAAATACTGCAAGCCTTGGGGTTCATGGCCTCCTGCATTCTAATAATTCCATATGCAAGACTGCATATGAGGAAACTTCAGTGGTACTTAAAAAGTCTATGGAGTCAATATTGTCACAGCCTGGAAACAATGATTCCTATCATACCTTGCCTACACCTGAAGTTCCTACGGTGGACAGAGGCCTGCCACCAAAACAAGAGACTTTCATTCACACTACCCCCTGCTGCCCAAACACTAACTACAGATTCATCAGACTATGCATGGGGGGGGGGGGCTCACCTGGCAGGGAAGTGCATTCAGAGCAAATGGAACCCAAATCAAATGCACCTACATATCAATCAAAAAGAAATGTTAGCTGTACAGAATGCTCTGACAGCCTTCAAGGACTACATTCTTCCAGGACAACTTATGGTAAAGACGGACAACACCACGGTTATGTGGTACATAAGCAGGGGGGTACACATTCCTACCCCTTCTGCAGACTAGCCATGGCATTGTGGAACAAGGCCTTGAGCTACCAAGTGCACTTACAAGCTCAATTCCTGCCAGGAAAATTGAATACACTGGCAAATGGACTAAGAAGAAATCTCATGGACCCACACAAGTGGAAATTGGAACCATGGATTTTCAACATGTTGACAAGCAAATGGGGAGCCCAGACAAAGATCTATTTTCCTCCCCCCAGAACTAACAGTTGGACAAATTTTGCACAAGGACTCCCCACAAAAAAGCCTGGAAAGTGGATGCTCTGTCCTTCAGCTGGAAAAACCTATCAGTCTACGCCTTTCTCCCTCTGCCTCTGCTCTCCAAAGTTCTGCTAAAAGTCAAACAGGACAAATCAAGAATGATTTTGATTGCTCCAGACTGGCCACGCCACCACTGGTACCCACTCCTGCGCAGTGTGTCACAAATATCTCCCTGACACCTGCCTCAGACACCTTCCTTGCTGTCTCAGCAGGAGAACCAAATTCTACACCCTCAGCTCCCAACATTGAACCTTGCAGCTTGGCTAATCACTTAAATTCACCCTTAGCATCCCTCAGCAAACCTGTGATGGATGTCATCTTGGAGGCGAGAAGACCTAGTACTAGAAAATCTTATGCTGACAAATGGAAAAAAATTCTGTGCCTGGAAACCAGTCTTTAGGGATGAGCACAGCAGCGCCATACTTACCTCTGATTTTGCAATACTTAACTAAGATGCTTCACAAGGGCCTGTCTTTTTCCTCTATTAAAATCCACGCATCAGCTATTTCAGCTCACTGTAACACAGAACCACGCCTCTTTTCTTTTCACCTGCTCAAGCAGTATCTCAGAGGGGCAAAGAACTTGAATACACCCAGAAGAGCTCGTACCCCTGCCTGGGACCTTAATTTTGTTTTGGAGAAGCTCACTCTACCTCCTTTCGAGCCAGCTGCTACTGCAAACTTAAAATTTCTTTCTTGTAAAACAGGCTTCCTTTTAGCAATGACTTCAGCTAGAAGGATGTCTGAATTACAGGCCCTTATGGCAGTGGAGCCTTTCATCATCTTTCATGCGGACAGGGTATCTCTGAGGACCAATCCATTCTTTATGCCCAAGGTGGTTTCCAGTGTGGCTCTTAATCAGTCCATTCATTTGCCAACCTTCTATCCCAATCCACAGAACAAAGGGGGGAACGGATTCTGCATTCCTTGGACATGCACAGACAACTTAGATTCTACTTGGACAGAACTAAACTTCGAAGAAAATCTGAACAATTGCTAATAGCATTTGCTGGGGGCAGAGGGGAAGGCTATTTCAAAACAAACCATTTCTGAATGGATAAGCCATTGCATTCATTTCTGCTATAAGCACCGTGGAAAACCTATCCCCAAGGGGATGAGATCTCATTCCACCAGGGCTGCATCTACTTCTGCAGCCTTTCTCAGAGGTGTTCCTACCAGGGATATTCTAGAAGCTGCTACCTGGAGTTCTGTACATACTTTCACCAAGCATTATAATTTACCAATTTTCTCTAAATCCAGAGCTGACTTTGCCACTGCTGTTTTGCAGGGCCTTATAGCTGGTCCTAATGCTGTATAATTTCCTCCTCCCAACCATAGCTTTGGGAATCTACCCAAATGTAATGACTGCAACAGTGAAACATGAAAAACATAGTACAGTTGTGTACATTTACCATAAATGTAGATGTTCGAGTGTATTCACTGTTGCAGTCCTGGTTACCCTCCCTCCAGCCCCCTGTTTTTCTCTGGCTATACCTTTACTTTCTTTTACTATGCTTAAAAGCCTTTTTGGTGTATTTGCTTTTGGTTGGAGGTATATTTTTGTGTTTTTAATTTTATTTGCTCCCCATTTGGGGGGCACCTGACATCTGGGGCAAGAAAAACTGATGTAATGGCGTCTGCTGCATGTTTTATACCCCTGACGACCTGACATCATGGAAGAAGGGATAGCAACAGACGCAGGACCCAAGACTTTGTTAATCAGGGCAACTGAGGGCAACCTGCCAGCAGATTACCCAAATGTAATGACTGCAACAGTGAATACAGTTGAAGATCTACATTTATGGTAAGTGTACACAACTGTACTTTCTGACTGGAGTAGACTGCCCAAGCAAGTAGTGTTTCCCTTTAACCAGTGCAGGCTTCATAATGGTTAGGTCAGAGGCTGTGTCTCTTTTAGCAGTGGCCTGTTTCTCATCTACTAAGATGGGCTATAAACTCCAGTGGTAGTTTGGTACCCTTGATGTCTCCAGACAACTTACTGCTGGCATTCTGTCATTCCCACTTACTGGCTCTCCCACCATTTTTTCCCCATCTTGCCTCTGTGGACATCTGTATGCCACATGGCCCCACTGGTTACATTTAAAACATTTGACCCTTGATCCTGGCCATGTACCTGAAGTAGTGGCTTCCCCTGCTACTGGTGGACTATTTAGGCTGCTCACCATGGGTTCCCTTAGACCCATGAGCAACACTGGGTATCCTTTTCCTGTGCAGTGATGCCCTGCTTGCTAGGTATAGGTCTTCCTTTTTCCCCAGCTCATCTGCTGTGTTGCTTTCTCTATCCGCTAACCAGATTCTCATGTCCTCAGGCAAAGTGCAAAGGGTTTGTGCCCTCACCAAAAGGTCTGCTAGCCCTTTTTAAGTGGTGACCTGACACCTACTCACCCATCTATGAAAATAAGTGCTCATCTCAGAAATAGATTCACACACACTTTCATCTGCCTTACGTCTGTATTCACAAAACTTTTTTTTATAAGCTTCAGGTGTTAACTTAAAACCTGTAATAAACAATTTTTAACAGTATTATAATTTAAACAGTCAGTATGAGAAAATTTAGAAATGGTTACAGCTTTACCATGGAATAAGGGGGTCAGGAGCCGTACTCGGAGCCCTTGGTCAACATAACACTGTTTACATACCCTTTCAAACATATGAATAAAGCTATCAATATTATCACCCTCTGTAAATTGTGGAAGAAATTTACTGACCTTTGTTGCTTCTGGGTTTCGGTTACTACCTTCCTCATTACCTCCATGACCCTGGCGAAGAGTCAGCATCTCCTTTTCATTTTCCTTAGCTTCCAGATGTCTCAGTCTCTCTGCTGATTCTAATTCCATTTGTTTCTGTTTCTCCTTTATTTCAGCCTCCAAACTCTGCATTCTCTCTGCTGATTCTATTTCCAAACATTTGGCCTGTAGTTCAACTCTCTTAAACTCCAGACAGATTTTTAATTCCTCTGAGGCAAAGTTGAACTGTCCATTGTCTGAGAGTTGTACATCCCCAAGGCCATTCTTGTTGTTCTCGTTGCTGGTCTGTGATGCAGCTGTGACTAAGGCTGCAATCATTTCTGCTTTAGTCAAGTTGGCATGCACCAATCCTTGTCTTGGCACATGTCAGCTTGCCATACTTCTCTGCTGACATCCTTGCCTGGTCTCCCTGACTAACTAAACTAACAAAAAAAAAATAAAATAGAACTGTTGTGAGATGGCACTCTGAATGTTAACTGTGTGCCTGCTTCAGAGTTCAAACACCTTCCATAGTGACTACTGTTTACAGGCTACAGAAATTCCATATCCACACCACTGACTCTCAGTATGTGGATATCCCACCACTACCAACCAATAAATGTGACGCCCCACTACTGGACCAGAAATCAAGGAGCCTCAGTCTTCACCACTAGCACCCCAATAAGACTCCCCACTGCCACAGCTATAAAGTTGAGATAGCTGAGTGACCAGGCCAAGACCTCCGGCACCCTTTTTGCCCAACCTAGTGCTTTCTGTCCCTGCCCAAGTAGCTGACACACACACACCACACCACACCACACCTGGGAAAGGCTGGCACAGGTATCTGAAGTAGTTTACTTCATTTGTCTTCAGCCTGTGGGTTACGGATCCATATGCTTTTACTAGCATCAGCTCCAAACTCCTCCCCTTACCCATAATACACCTCCACTGCCTTCCATCCCCAGATCTCATTTGCCACAAATTGCTTCAGCATCATGTCTTCTGAGCTCCAACTAGTCAGTGGGTTAAAACTTTTCGTGAGTAAATAATTCTCTTCTATTTCTGTCACTTAGTGTTAGTATAGGTCCCCTTTCTCCACCCCTCGCTTGGTGCGTCGAGTGTTAGTGTTTTAGTTTAGTTAGAGTAGTTTGTATTGTGGTGTAGGTAGTAGCTTCCCCTCCCCCCTCAGTGTTTTTCTGTATGCGAGTGTGGTGTTTGTGTGTGTGTGTGTGTGTGTGTGTGTGTGTGTGAGTTAGTTAGAAAGAACCTGTTTTTTATTAAAGTTATCTTTCTAAAACATAGTATGGCTGAAAAGCTTGTTTTCAAACACTGCACAGAGTGTGGCCATAAGTTATCTCCAGCGGATGGCTACACTCTGTGAGTTTTATGCTTGGGCATGGCCCACCTGAGTGTGGACTGTAGCATTTGTGCAGGCTTCAACCCCCGCACCCTTAAAGATAGGAAGGCCAAGTTGGCTCTCAAAGGCCTTCTTCCTCTTCAGACTCTGTTTCCTCGTTTCCGGCTTCAATCACAGCGGCTGCCTTTCCCTCTTCTCTTCCTCTGGCTTCTCCTCCCTCCCAGGCTGGGACTCAACCTCCTGTACCAAACCTGTGGTAGCGGAGCAGAAAAGAGGTAGAGAAAAGGGAGAGAGAGTCGAAGACGAGGGAAGAGAGAGAGAGTTCTCCGGACCTCGCTTCTCATACTAAGACATCACGGAGCCTTGACTCCCCTAGGCTCCGATCTCCAAGGTTCTCCCCGGAGCCGGAGGAGACACATCCAGCTTCTCGAGCCTCGGTGCCTCAATCTGCCAGATCGGAGTCCGTGGCCTCGTCAAGGTCCACCCGCTCCTTGTCAGACATGGATCTGGATAAGATGATGAGACATTTTATCCATACACAGATACAGATGGGGGTCTTCCCAGCCCCCCCTCCCTCAGGAGGGGGGAGCTCGCTTTCTTTTTTTCAACCAGTACCTCCTTCTCTGATCCGACCTTCGGGTTTGGAGTACTCAGATTCGAGATTGGCTTTGGTCAGGGGGTTGGCGCAGATGGTACCTGCCTTCTCAACATCAACAGCTGCCTGGAGCATTTTGGATCCGACCAGCTCAGATCCGAGCCGTTGTCGGAGCCAGAGCTTGTGTGTTGGATCCAAGGGAGTGGAACCTTTTTCATCGGCTCCAACTTTATCAGGCCATGTTCCCTCCCTTGGAGCTCCATCCACCTCAGGCCCGGCTCCGATTCTCTTGTCGGACCTGGGGAGACCGGCCTCCTTAGTGGTTTCTCAGGAGGTTCACTCTCCTTTGGCATTCGACATGGCAGAAAGGGTTCTGTCCACCGGATCAAGACAGCTGACCACCCCCTCAGACTAGGCTTATGGTCCCCGTCAATTTACCAGAGGGACAGCCGATGCTCGAACAGCCCCAGACTGTTCCCCCCGAGGAAGAAGTGGCTTGCAAGCTCTCCCCGGAGAGCCCCACCGGAGAGGTGCCCCATAAGCATACATGCAGGAGGAGGCACTTGGACTCCCCCGAGTCCCTCACTGAGGACACGGACTTAGATGATGCAGAGGGTTCCCCTAGGTCACCTCCCGAGGATGCTGCCTTTGGAGACATCATGGAGGTCCTGCGCTAGCGGGGAAGTTGGTCTGCCCCCAAACCTTTTTCTGATGAGTCTGTGTTCCTGGAGATTTTTGGCACAGGCCCATCTACTTCCTGGGTGTCCCCTCCTGCGGCTCCTTTGGTGGATCTGGTCACCTCGCAGGCGTGGAAGGAACCAGACACCATGGAACCTATCCCAAAAAGACCTGACAAGATCCTGAGCCCCCCCATAGACAGGCCAGCTTGGAATATGGGCTCCCCTGTAGACGCCATGGTGATAGCTGCAGCCACTAAGAAGGAACTTGCTCAGGAGAGTTTCTTGGTCCACCCTCCTGACCGAAAGTCACAGATGATCGACCGCCTAGGGAAGCGGGTGTCCGCTTCAGCTACCTTTTCGATTAGGGTGCTGAACTACTTGGCCCCTGTCACCAGACTCCAGCGTGAGCTGGTAAAGGAACTGGAGGAGTCCCCCCCCCCCCCCAAGTCCATGTTGCAGGAGGACAAGACTTAGTTCTCTGCGAGGATGACCACTTTAAAAGCAGTATCTAGTATGTCCATGTGACTCCTCTCACATGCTTCAGAAGGAGCGACTAGGGTGGCTGGGTCTGGTGTGTCCATGAGGCGCAACGCCTGGCTCAGGTTATGTCAATTTTCCGAACCCTTCAAGGCGTCTTTTGCCAATGCCCTTTATGACTTCTTTACAATCTTTGGCAAGACCTTCAAGGAGACATTAGTTCAGAGTGAGAAGGACGGGAAGACAGTGTCTGCAGTCAGGATCTGCTTCTCTAACCCTCAAAGGTCCTTTTCCCAGAACCAGAGAGGGCAAAAGAAGATGTGGTTCTAGAAGTCACAGTATTCCCGGGACACTCAGGGCTGTTCTTTCCCCCGAGGCAGAGTGGGACAGAATGGATGCCGGCCCAGAGGCAGAGGGGGTCCATGGAACTTTGGGTCTTGAGAACTTTTCTCGGACAGACCCGGGCAGCACACTGAGGAGTTGCCCGACTGCTCTTACTTTGGAGGCAGTCGGGAGATGATTGTCCTTGCACCCAGCGGCATGGGAGTCTATAACAACAGACCGCTGGGTGCTCCAAATCATATCCAGAGGATACTCTATCCTGTTCGTGGCTTTTCCCAAATCTCCCAGACACCGCCTGGACGTACCACCCACGCAAAGGGAGGCAGCAGCACAGGAAATTTCCAAGCTGCTAGAAAAACGAGCCATCAAAACCATCCCCCCAGATCAGTCCGGTTCGGGCTTCTACTCCAGGTTTTTTTTTTTGGTGCCAAAGAAAACAGGGGACTTAAGGCCCATTCTGGACCTCTCTACCCTGAACCTGTGACGGGATGTGCTCATTAGATCTCCAGGTTGCTTGCTATCACGTAAAAATGCACAGAAGCTCCGGGAGATTCTTCCACTTCTGGCTAGGAGTCGATCACTACCAATTTCGAGCCCTACCCTTTGGTCTCACCACAACCCCCAGGGTGTTTACTAAAGTGATGGCAGTGGTAGTGGCTCACCTGAGGCTTCAGGGGATTCAGTTCTATCCGTACCTGGACGATTGACTCCTCTCTGCTCCCACCAGGCATCTACTCTCCCAAACCAGGGATTATTTCTTGACTTTTGCCCTGCGTTTGGGGATCACAATCAACACATCCAAATCTCTCCTAGATCCTGTACAGGTGATAGACTACATTGGTGCCAGGATAGATACTCTTCAGTACAAAATCTTCCTGACCTCAGAGAGAGAGTTCAAAACCTGAGGATGCATGTTTCCTTGATCTACTACTCTCATCTCCCATCAGCAGAATCAGTGTTGAGGGCCTTAGGCTCGATGGCGGCGACCCTAACTCTTCTCCCGTGTGCTATGTTAATACATGAGAATTCTACAGTGGATTGTAGCTGTACAGTGGTCCCTGTTGGAACTGCCATTGACATATCCAATTCAACTCAGTCGAGTCTGTCGGTCGTCCCTCATATGGTGGCTGTACTCTCCGGATATTTTAGAGGGACGACCTTTTGTTCCGGCCCCGGCCCAAGCCACAGTGACCATGGATGCCTCCCAACTCGGGTGGGGGGGCATTGTTCGGACAAGACAGTCCAAGGCCTGTGGTCCCCCATAGAGACCAGCTTGCACATAAATGTCCTAGAGATGAGGGTGGTCCTTCTAGCGTTGTAGGCCCTTCATGCCTTTCTTCCTCTGGGGACGATTGCTATTCAGTCAGACAACATGTCAGTGGTCTGGTATATCAACAAACAGGGAGGGACCAGATCTTTACCCCCTTTGGCCATAAAGGGTGTGGGAATGGGCTATCTCCACCGGTCGCTTTCTCATCGCAATGCACATTCTGGGACGGTCCAACATCCTAGTGGACAGGCTAAGTCGGACCATTCTGATGCCTTACGAGTGGTCTCTGAATCTGTCAGTAGCGGAACAGATCTTCAGCGAGTGGGGTCAACTTTGCTGCAATCTCTTTGCATCTCCTTCCAATGCAAAGTGCAGCAAGTTTTTCACTCTGAACCCCTGCAGGGGGGGTCTCCCAGAGACACTGTCGTTCATGCTTGGCCTCCTGGTCTTCTGTATGCTTACCCGCCAGTACCTCTCATTCCAAGGTTTCTACAGAAAGCTCATAGACTGGGGAGCAAGGTTATCCTCATTGCCCCATTCTGGCCTCACCAGGTATGGTTTCCTTTCCTTTGGTCTCACCTTATGGCTCCCCCTTGGATCCTAGATCCTATTCAGGATTTAATTTCACACCCTTTGGGGGGGGTGCGTCATCTGAATCTGGTCAGCCAGAAGCTCATAGCTTGGCTGCTCCAGTTCCGTGATTGCTAGGACTCCTGGATTATCCTCCTCAGTTAGAGCTATTTTGTTAGCTGCTCATAAGTCTTTGACCAGGAAGGTTTATCGCAGCAAATGGAAACATTTTTCTTGTTGGGCCTCTCAAAGGAGTTTAGACCCCTTCACGGCTCCTATTTCGGCCATTCCTGATTTTCTAGCTGATATTTTTCAACACAGAGTTAGTTCTTCTACTGTCAAAGTTCAGTTAGCTGCCATCTCTCATTTTCATGTGGGTGAGAATTCTGCCTCTTTAGCCTCTTTCAGACTGTGTAAAGCCTTTATCAAAGGCACCTTTTTGTTACGCTCCCCAGTCAAAGATCCTGTTCCCCCATGGGACCTTACTGTGATTCTTCAAGCTTTGGTTGCTCCCCCTTTTGAGCCTGCCCCAACTGCAGATCTGAAATTGGAGGTGTATTATGGGTAAGGGGAGGAGTTTGGAACTTGGAGCTGATGCTAGTAAAAGTTGCCGGCTCAGATCCGATACGGATCCGTAACCCACAAGTTGAAGACAAATGAAGTACAACTACTCAGATGGAAAGGTATGGTGAGTACATAACTACTTCTTACTAGCTATGCCCTCTTTTGCCTAGACCATAAGGTAGTTATCACTGCCATCAGCCAGTTCCTTATTAGGTACTTTAAGGCCCTTAAGAAAGGGTGCCCAATCTTAGTGTGTAATGTTACTATTAACACAAATGGTAGTTTGACCAAGAGCAAGGCTATTAGGAGTGGCGCATAGTGTTGCCAGATAAATATGCAAGTACTCTCAGAACTTAAATAGCTCTATAAAGATCAGCCACAATGAAAGGTTTAAATATATTTAATAATAAAAGAACAATAAAATACTCCATATATAACTACAGTGACATCAGAGTTGAAAATCACAGGGAATATTTAAAACAACATTGCAGGGCGGTCTAAAATAAAGAAAAACATCTAAATTAAGCTTTGCTATATCCCTGACTGTATCTAAGAGTGGATCTTGTTGCCAGGTCCAAGACAGAATACAGAATGCTGTCTCTCACTTAGAGACCTCTCAAATTAATATCTCAAATATTACTGCTGGGCTAGCTTGCAGAATGACATAATTGCTTGTCATCTGACTCATAGTTCCCAGGCTTAAAACAGCCACTGATGGCAGCTGGTAGCATTTAGCATCTACCTGTGAAAATACATAGACAAGGGCTTTTCGTCAGATCTTTGGCAAATGGTGGAAGTCCTAAAACAATAAAACATTTCCATGACAATACAGAAAGGCTGTGTGTTTCCTTGTTGTCATAAAGTAATTTCATTTCAGCTATTTTTTCTGACGTTAGCCTGCTGTATTCCAGCTTCCATTGTTAAAATATACATTTAAACAGTTACAATAGTGCATATACATTTCTGTTCTTTGCCAGTAGGGTACATTGTTGATACATTTCAAGCACAAGCACTCTACAAAATATTTCAACACACGTCTGTAAAAACCTAGTTTGATATATACATGACATACAGTTCTAATCCAGTTGTAACACAAGCATTTTATATGAATCATGTTGATATTCACAAATGACATATATTATTTACAAAATTCCAGATAGCTGGGCTGGCATTATCTTATTTTGTGACAACTGAACTTTCGAACGTTTGTTGAGGGAAGTCTTTTTGTCTGCATATTTTCCCATATATATATATATATATATATATATATATATATACATATATATATATATCTTTCCTTGTCATTCTTTTATACCATTGTTGGTAATATTCTTCCCATACTTTCAGTATTATCTACTTTTACAGTGTACATGCCTGTGTAATTCTACTTACCATTGCTGACATTTTTCTCTCCCAGTCTACGTATGGAAAAAAACTTTTTCCCTTAATATTATTCTGTTTTTAGGTTCATAGGTTCGTACTAGGCTAACTGCCCTTTTGAGCAATTTTTAAGCCTAGCCAATTATCCCTTGTGAGACTCAAACCCTGCACCTTGTGTTTGCAAGGCAAACACCTTAACCATTAGGCCACCCTCCCAACCAACTTTAAAGTCATCACGTCTGACAAAGGGCCTACTGGCTTCAATAAATTGAGAGGTGCAGGTGTAAATTACCCTTATCTGAATCCCATCCTTTATGTGTCTATTTAGGCCCTCAACATTTATAAGAGTATTGTGCTATCTGCAAAAATCTCAATGCAAAGGCCTTAGCAGATAGGAAAAAAATAAATTGCTATTAAAAGGTTTGCTTCCATCCTCATTTGGAGAGGCTTTCTCTGGGACTTAATCCCTCAAAATGAAAATTAAGGAGACCTTGGCTAAGTCTCCAAGACCATCTACTTTTTGCACTCCTAAGCTGCCAAAGAAGAAATCTAAACCAGATCTGAAATCTGCTCAGGTCATCTCTTCTTTAGATCTGATGAGAAAACCTTTGGATCCAAGCTCTTTGGATCTGAAGATTCTACCAAGAATGGGATATTCTATGAAGTTGGAACCAATTCCTTGTAAGATTCCTTCTCCCTTCCTGGAGAGACACCGCTTAAGGTCACTGACCCTTGCCTCATCTCATTCTTTCAGGTGTCTACCTGAGGAAGATGTTGACAGTATGATGAGGAAGTTCCTCTCTGCGCAGATTCAGATGGATGTTCTCCCGGCTCCTACCCCCTCGTGTCAGGGAGCCCATCCATCTCTTACACCACCATTGTCTATTTCTTCTCTGATCTCACTGACTGTTTCTGAGTCCCTGGATCTGAAACTTCTGGGTCTGTTTGGCTGAGATCTGAAGATACCATTATCTTGGGATCTGAAGACTTCTCTGAGCACACCGGTTCCAACTTCTTTGAATTTGAGTGACTATCAGAGCCAAAGCTACCTTGTCAGGTCTGAGGAGCTGGAGTTGACTTTGCGGTTTTTGGAGTCATCTCTGCCCCTTGAAGCTTTGGCTTTGGATTGGAGCCACATCCTTCTACACCACAGGGACAGCCAGCTCAAGGCCTCCAGATTACCTAACAGTTACAATTTTTTTTGACACTTCATCATATCATCCCACCAAGGAAGGTCCATGGAAGATGAGTGCAAGAGGAGGCACTTAGACTCTCCCCAAGAGTCAGTCTCTGAGGATACTGATTTTGTTGAAGAAGAATGGTCCCTACGATCACCTCCAGAAAACGTCTCATTTGGAGACATTCTCAAGATTCTTAAGCAAAGAGGTGGTTGGACCTCCAGCAACTCTTCACCAGAGGAATCATTATTTCTAGAATCCTTTGGAGCTGGCCTGTCTACCTCCTGGGTTACTCCACCCAATGACGAGCTCATTGATTTGATCTCTAGGCAGGTGTGGAAGGAATCTGACTCAGTTGAGCCAATACCTAAGAAGCTAGATTGGATTCTGGCTGTACCTGTTAGGAAGGAATTCTGGAGTAAGGGGGTGTCAGTGGATGCCATGGTCATGGTGGCAGCCACTAAGAAGGAACTCACTAAGCACAGTTCCTGGATCTATCCCCCTAACAGGGAGTCTAGGGAGATGGACAGGTTTGGGAAGCGTGTACATGCATCTGAGATCTTTGCCCTTAGGTTGCTGAACTATTAGGCACATTTTGCTAGACTACAAAGGGACTTGATCAAGGAACTTTCAAAATCCCTTTCAGAGACCATTACTGCTGAGGATTTATCTTCCATTGCCTCCCAGTTGGCTACCCTACAGTCCATTTCAAATTTGCCCATGACGCTTGTCTCATGTGTAGCTGAAGATGCCTCAAGGGCAGTGAGTTCAGGCATATCCCTTAGGATGCATGTCTGGATGTGCTCATGTGATTTTACAGATTCTTTCAAAACCTTGTTCAGCAATGCTCTTTTTAATGGCTGTTCATTATTTTGGCCCAGAAATGAAGGACACACTCTCCAGGTGTGAGAAGGATGGCTAGACCCTTTCTGCAGTGGTCATACATTTTTCAACCCCTCAAAAATCCTTTTCTAGAAATCAATGATGTGGTCAAAAGATGTGGTTCAGAAAGTCCCAGGGTCATTTCCAGGACATGCATAGAAGTAGTTCCCCTAAGGGCAGCGGGGGGATCTCTATTGGATGATGATGCCCATGTGGTAAGGAGGCCTGCAAAACCATGGATCCAGAGATTCTTTCTCTGACCTATCAGCCCTCCTGAAAGGAGGCTCGATTGTCCCCTCTGGAGGCATTCAGGGGTCAACTATCTCTGCATCAGACAGCTTGGTTAGATTTAACAAGAGATACTTGGATGCAGAAAAGTATTTCCAGTGGATATACAATTCCCTTTTCTCTGCTACCTGTACAAGAGATTCCCGATGTTCCACCCAGTCAGAGGAGAGAAGCAGAAATAGAAATACACAAGCTGCTAGAAAAGAGAGTCATCTAAGAGTTCCCACCAGACCAGATAGAATCCGGAACTTACTCAAGATTCTCTTTAATGCCAAAGAAAACAGGGGACTGTAGACCAATTTTGAATGTTAGTTAATTGAACAATCAGTTTGACGTACAAAGTTTTGGATGGTCACGGTTCAGTCCATTATACCCTTTCAGGGCAAGGATGACTGGATGTGCTCGATAGACCCTCAGGATGTGTACTATTACTTAAAAATGAACAGACAATCCAGAAGGTATTTATGCTTCTGGCTGGGAGACGGTCATTATCAGTTCAGAGTACTGGCCTTTGGCCTCATCACAGCCCCCAGGGTGTTTGGCAAATGCATGGAAGAAGCAGTATCTCACTTGTGACTACAGGGATTCTGAGTGTTTCAATATCTAGATGACTGGCTCATTACTGCCCTGACCAGGCATCAACTATTATCAGCAAGAGATCAGGTGATCCAGACCTTTTCTCATCTGGGGAATAACCATAAATTACAAGAAGTCTCAGTTACAACCAACTCAAACGCTGGAATTCATAGGAGCAGTCTTCAACATGACATCAGTGACAGCTTCTCTTCTTCTCTCAAGGGTGCAGAATATCAGATTCCAGTTCAGAAAAATAATTTGCAGTACCAAATTTTCAGCCCGCTTAATTCTTCAAGCATTTTGGTCAGTGTCAGCTACCATCATCTTAGTCCATCTAGCAAGATTTCATATGAGAATTCTGCAATGGATTTTATCAACACAGTAGTCAATTTTTTTCCAGTGCATGTCAGCACAAATAACACTCAGGCATGCAAGAAATACCTTTGGTGATGGATCCAGTCAGATTAGGTTCTACAAGGTCATCTCTTCATTCTCCCTCAACCCAAGGATGACAACAGACACCTCCCAGATTTAGTGGGTGGGGGCACTTCATGGGGAAAATAGTCCAAGGCACATGGTCCCTTCGAAGTGGCAAGTTTGCATATCAATGTTCTAGAGATGTTAGCAGTGCTGTTAGCATTGCAGGCCTTCCAAAATGCTGTCCCTTTAGAGGCAATTGAGATTCAAATAGACAATATGTCAGTAATTTGTTACATCAACAAGCAAGAAGGAACCAGATCCTACCTCTTGTGTCAAGAAGCACTCGGACTGTGGCAAAAGGTGATCTCATCCAATCACTTTCTGATAGCAATGTACATTCCAGGGAAGTCCAGTGTGATAGCAGACAAATTGAGCAGGTCCATTCTTCTACCTCATGAGTGGTCTCTCAACAAGAAAGTCACAGATATGTTTTTCCATCAATGGAGCCAGCCTTCCTGCGATCTTTTTGCATCTACCCTAAACAACAAGTGCAGCAGCTTCTTTGCCATTATCCCCCCACAAGGGGAATCATGCAGGGATGCTCTACACCATGACTGACCTCCCCCCGGTCTCATCTATGCCTACTCCACAACTCCCCTAATTCCCAAATTCCTACAGAAAACTGCCCAGTTGAAAAGCAGTCATCCTCATTGCTCTTTATTAGCCTCTACAAATTTGGTTCTCCTTTCTTTGGCCTCATCTAATTTACCCACCTTAGATTCTGGATCCAATTCTGGACCTTCTATCTCAACTGACAGGAATGATTCATCTGGCATCTCATACGTCAAGCTAACAGCATGTTTTTTTATCTCCATTAGTAGCCAGACAACCGATACTCTCTTCCCTCATCCGTCTTATACATTTATTTGTATTGTATTTGTATTGTATTGTATTTTCTTCCCATAAGACTTCTACAAGAAAACTTTACAGAAATAAATGGAAAAGGTTAATTTCCTGGGTACAGCAAAAATGTATTGACCCCTTCTCAGCTCCTGTACAATGTGTGCTTGAATTTTTGGCAATGATTTTTATGAAGGAGCTAGTTCCTCAACAACTAAAGTGCAGTAAGCAGCAATCTCCAATTTTCATATTGGATTTGAAAATTCTTCTCTGGCTTTGTCTAAACGTTGTAAAGCATTTTTGAGAGGCATACTTCTGCCGAGATCCCTATATAAAGACCTTACTCCACCATGAGATTTGAACTTGGAACTACCATCCTTGACTTTTTCCCCCTTTGAACCAGCATTAAAATGTGATCTTAAGTTCCTGACCTGTAAAAATATCTGTCCAGTGGACATTACCTCTGCTAGAAGAATTTCAGAACTTCAAGCATTGTCATGTAAACCTCGCAACTTGATCTTTTATCAGGATAGAATGACATTATGTACCAATGTATCTTTCCTTCCTAAGGTGATGTTAGAATTCACTGTCAATCAGTCCATTCATTTTCCAGTTTTCTTTCCCAAATTTGCATCAAAGATGAATGTATGTTGCATTTATTGCATGTTCACAGCCAAATAGTACAAATGAAATTAGAAAAATAGTCCAATTATTTGCATCCTTTGCAGATTCTAAACTGGACAAACCAGTTGCAGAGGTAACTTTTGCCAGATGGCTGACAGATTGCATATTGTTTATTTACAGCAAATTGGGTCTGTCCTTATCAAGACCTCTAAGAGCTCATTTAGCTAGATCCATGGTTACTTCAGCATTTCTCTCTAGAACTTCCATGGATGACATATGTGTGCTGCCACGACCTGGTCCAATCGTCGTACCTTTATTAGTCATTACAAATTGGATCTCGTCTCAAGGAGAATAGTGGCTTTTTTCTCATCTGTGCTCAGGAATATCCTTCCTTAGAGTCCACCTGGGATTTTAGATAGCTGGGGACTCAGTCCCAACAGTTGAGGATAGAATGAAAACTGACAACATCAGGTAAAAAAGTGATGTACTTAACATAACATTCCATCTCTGTTGTCCTTCATTCTTCCTTAACTTTCCACCCCCCAACACCTATCTTTTGTCATTATGGAGTTACGGAAGAACAAGAGACTATAAGGACGCCACTGTCCTTAATACTGAGATCCAGATATGATTTTTCTGTCAAGAAATTTGTAGTTATTCTTTCTACTTTATGTAAGACAACAAACAAGTATTTTAGGGGTTGGTGCATTATGGGTAGTGGAGGAGCTTGAGAGGTTTTGGTGGTCATGAGCTTCAGTATCGGCCAAGTCAGATCCGAGGTCGGATCTGAACTCAACAGTTGAGGAAGAATGAAAATGGACAACACAGATGGAACGTTATAGTAAGTACATAACTTTTTTTATATATTCCAAGGTTTTTATTGTCACAGTTACACAATCTGTGTTGTTGGTGTCATCACTGAACATGTTATACTCATAGGTCTCATAACAATCTTTAATCCCTATCATAACACCTCCACATACCTCTCAAACTCTTTACGCAACAACTCTGGACAAAGCCTAAAATAATGGGAGGACAAAGGCCCAAAAATAGGGACAGATTTTAAATACTGCTCTTATAAACTTGGAAAGCTGTTTGAATAACAAGATTTGTGCTAACATACATTTTTCTGAAGGATATGAAGTCTGAAACTCAAGTGTGTCACTATTTGGTCATTATTTAGTGACTTCAATTATCTGTGTTTTGCCAGAAACCACAGATTTTATGAGGAGCAGACCAAATATGTGAGGCGAAAATCTGTATAGTTGAGAGGTATGCACCTCCACCTGATTTTTTTAGAATATCTGTTACAGAAAAATATCAATACCGTGATAGAATTGGTTTCCAGTATTGTTCATTAAATGTGGTTCACAAACAATAACAACTTCAATCTTGGGAGAACATAGCACATTTTCCATTTAAAAATCTTTATTACTAGTGTTTTTAGCAGTAACCATCAGAAATGCATCAAATGTTGCTATCTGTGAACTGTTACATATTTGACCTGGCAAAAATCCTGTTTTGTGTTTGTCAAATATTGCAAAATATCTGCTGCAAAAAGTCTCTTTCCCTGATTTTGACAAGTGCAAAACATCCTGTTGAAACACATGCCCAAAATTAGGCTCTGATGCTCTACACATTTCCATTTTTTTAATGGGACATTTTTTCATGTATGAATTTACCCAAATTATTATTTCATTGATGGTGACCTGACTCTCGCTTCTATATGTGATTTGTGAAAAACACATCCTAAAACCTGTACAAGCTCTGCTATCTAAGAGGGTTTTAAGTTCCTGTCTAAAAGATGTAGTTTGCAGAGTTTAGGAGTAATATTTGATGAATGGCCTAACTTTAAGGACCAGTTTTCTGACATCATCAAATTATCTTGTGTCATCTGAGGAACATTTCACTGATCAAGCATCATATTCCATCTGTTGACTTATCCATGGTCGAGCATGTTCTGATCTTTTCACTTTTAGACTACTACAGTGCCCTTAAGTTGTGCTAACAGGTACTGAATTGGACCATTTGCAACTGTGTGAATCTGACATCCAACTTACTTACTGGAGTCTCTGGATATCATTGCAGCATTGTGGTGTTGCAGAGATTGCACTGGAGAGCTATTCAGCCTTACATTACGTATAAAAACCTTTTCCTAGTATATTTAACCCTTTACAACTTGAGTTCCTCTTATCTCAGAGAACTTCTGTCTTAGTATGAGCCGGCTTGCACCATACTTTCAGCTATCCAATGACTGCTTGAGATTCCCAGGATCTAGCTTGTTACCTCAAAGACATGTTTTTTGTGTACCAGGGACCATGTCTCAAGAACCTCCTGCCAGAATGGCTCATATTGATCCCAGCACTTTCACAGCTTCAAGCACTCACTTAAAACTTACTTCTTTGACATGGTAGAAGACATTTACCCCTAGGTATGTCTTTCTTGTTACTTAATCTGAGCTTGTTTTGCTTATTGCTTTGTTCTGTAATAGTACTTGGACATACGTACTTAAGTTAAATGTAACTAGAACACCAGTATCTGATATATTTTTTATTGCCACCAGCATTGTAGTGCATCATCTGTATGTAGATAGCATGTTCCAACACCCCAAGGGGAAATAAGTAGGCAAAGCCTTATCTACTTTTCTCTTACCCACACCAGCTACATTAAGTACCTGAGCTGTTAATCAAACTTGGGTCACCTGGGTCATAGTCAGGGCTTTGTCCTTCTACACCAACATAACTATCTAAACATGCACAACGCAGCAAAATGCTACCTTAGGTCTTTGGATCATTTGGATCTGTCAGGATGACAAAACCATGGAAATGTGTGTGCGCTAGATGAGACTACACTCTAACCTTTCAAGGTCATGCAAAAACAAAGATACATTTAAAAAGACCGGGGGCATTGTGTAGGATACATGAATGACTTTTACTAGACTTGTAGAGAAAAACAGCAGGAGCATCGCTATTGTATGCAACCAGAAAAAGGCTGTCCTGACCAAAATGCCCACGACTTACAATAAAATATTAAAATTTGCAGTAAGCCAGCTAGCCTGCACACATCACTGTTAAACTTTTAACTGATTTAATTTCCTGTCTGTTAAAAGACATACTCTATATTATTCATCTGTCTTTTACATGTAAGCTACTATACAACTCGTACTATAAACTAACAACTTCAGTCAACCAGTGAAGACATGAATGCAATTAAAACAAATTCTGAGAGGTAACAGGTGCCACAGGTTTATCTAGCAGTGGAATTCAGTAAATTATCCGTCTAAGGGCAAGTAGCAACATCATATCCTTAAAAAGTCTCAGCATCATCTATAAAACAGTAATGCATGCATCGCATGGGGTATTACTTAGACACTGCCACCATGTCACTTTATTATTCTCTTCATTCATAAATCAACTAACTTCCTGCATTGTTACATTAAAACTTACTACTGCTTTATGACAATGCTACTTTCATAATCTCTAAACCTAACATTTCACTTCACTCACTCACCTCCATTTCTCCATACTTCTTTACCTAACAAACTCCTAAATGCTTAAGTGCTTCTGTCTCACATTCCTACAGACTTACAGATACATAGTCAGACCTCTGAAATGTATCTGTAATATATTATTCTAGTCCTTGCACTGCATTCCATTTGCTATGTGTACTACACTTAACATTTCTTATGGATGACCAACTAATCTTATGTAACTCTGAGCAGGTTCAACGTTTTTAAACTGTAACTAGACACATCTCTTTCATCCCTGTTTTGCTACCTGCCCTTCCACACTGCATGTATTCTATATGTTGTATGTGAATTTTATGCAGTCTCACAATGCACTAACATTTAGTATAGTAAAACAGCTGAATATGTTATGCAGAGACATCTGGAGCTCTTTAAAGTAGCAAACTTCCTTCGTTTCTCTTTATTGTTCTTAGCTTATCTTATTTTTTTAATGCACACCACCTTTCTTTGTTTTGTAGTATTAGTTGTTCATAGTGTGTCACAGATTATTTTTTTAGGTTAGTTTTCTAATTTCATAACAAGTGATTCTATCTACTTTAGTGTCTGATTGCACAATCCACATTGCCCTTCTCTTCTTGCTGTCTACTCCAAATTATACTTCCGAAGCATCTATGGTAGTGGCATTTTTAAGTATCATTGTATCCTAAAAAAAGTAGTTAATGCTTAATTTGTTCTATAATAGTCTGACTTTTTTATAGTCATCCACTTTCCATTTCATTCCTGAGACTTTCTGGAAGCCTGTTTTCACTTGCTAAAGCATTGACTGGCCTGCTTTGGGCAAATACTGTTAGCATTGTAGACAGATCACTTTTCTTGGATGTCCTAATGTTTACCTTGTCTAGCACATATTTTCAGAGATCCAGTTTGCTAGCACTTGGATATGAAGACTTCTCATAATGTATGTAGACTGTAAGGGTCCTGCATACATTTGTTCACCTGGAAGACAACATTCAGAGCAGATTTCATGCAAATACAATTACTTCTGAGAAGTTTTCTCTTCAAGGCTAGAAATGTCCTCCCACAACTGGTTGGCTGGGTATCAGAGCCTTTACTGTTGTCATCTCAACAGTTTCTGACCACTTGGCACTGCATATTAATGTGAAGCTTATCTAATTTGCCAGGTTTTATTAAAAGTATTAGTTTATGGCTGATAATTCAGAGCAGAAAGCAATCAAAAACTCTTGACATAGCATACCAGGGTGCCTTTTCTTTGTTGTGGATGTTACAGTTTATCCTGCAAGCCTTTAGACTCTGCTTGTGTTGTCATTGTTGTATGCATATCACAGTTTCATTAAAAAGCCTAGTGGATATTTCCTTTAGGGAGAAATTAAGTTTTTGCCAGTCCACTCAAGAAACTAATGGAATTGTGAGGCTTGTGCTCTTACCTCTGTGGAAGACTTGTACACCACTTCCTACTCCTCTTGAGTTCAAGCTAAGGTTTTCTTAAGAATTAAAGTACCCAACCCATGGGAGCTTGTTGGGACACGTATGTGGGAAAAGTAATGTATAATTTAAAAAAAATAGACACTGCTTCTCAGAGTTACTTCTGCATTTAAAAATATTTCCCTAGATTTTGGTTCCTAGATGTTGTTAAAGCTAGATACTTATGAAACCCCTGAAGAAAACTCTCACCCTTTGGAAGGTGCCTCCATTCAGAAACAGGTGAAACAGACGGCCTTTCTGTAATGGATGTAGTGATATCATCTAGTGTTGGGTGATGAGGATAATGAAAGTTTACTTCTGTTTGCTCTTTGTTGTTTGGATTATATATGGTCCTGCCCAATGGGTTGTATTTATCCTCACCAGGTAGATAACTGTACTTTATATCCTTTGTTCTTTCTTCAGGTCTTTGGATACATGCTCTTTCACAGGCATGATGAACATCTCTTAGCACAGAAAATTCTGCAGAAAAGAGTTACCAAGACTCAAAGTGTATGATTCCTTTTTAATTTTGAGAATCCAGCTACTTTTGTCTGCCTGTCTCCATTGCCAACAAGGGTTGTCATCACAGCATGTCTTGCTCTAACGAGTATAGCATACCTTTATTTCCATATTTATAATATGGAGCCAATTACCCTTTGGCATTCTGAGCTTTTTGTACCTTGCCTTTTCTGTAGTACTTTGTGATACCAATAAATTGAGACAAATATTGCATTTTGGCCAGTTTCTTATGCTTACTAAAAACTCTTAGCAGTCCAGTCCCTTTTCGTCTTTTTAAGAGATTTCATAGTAGCCATCTTATCCCAGATATTGCAATTATCCAAAGATCCAGAATTACTCTGAACCTTTAACTCTTTTTCTGCGTCTTGTAACTAATGGATTATTTTAGTGTTTTATGCATAACGTTTTTTTTATACTGTTCTCCCAATTGCTGTCAGGTTTTGCTGTTGGTGTTGGACTTCACTACTGGACGCTTCAGACCAACTTTTTCAGTGTTCCCTTTTTTTCTATCAGTTTGATGTCTCAAGTGTTGGGCTTGTGTTGTTTATGAGCTGGACCTTCTATATGGGTAGCTGTCAAGTTTGAGCTTGTCCATTCTTTAAGATAAGGCCTTTCATTAGGTTATGATTGCTGGATTGCTTGCCATCCAGGCATTCAGAATGTCATTATAGGTTCATAGGTTCATACTAGGCTATCTGCCCTAGGGCATTTATAAGCCTAGCCAGAGTGTGTGTGGCTTTCACCACCCCTTAGGATGAGAATACTATACCCATTAGTTTGCTGTGCCTCTGTCCAGCAGTGATACAGAGATGATTCCCGGGGTAAACCTACGATCTCCCATCCACTCGTCAAGATTTCTCTTGAACAGAGTCAGTGAGGGGCTCTGCCTCACATGGACTGGGATTCTGTTCCATAGTGTAGGGAGTCTCTGGGTGATGAATCTGTCCCTCCAGCACGTCCTATTTATATCCGTGTTGAGGTTTAAGTCTCTTGCTCGTGGCTGTGGTGGATTTGGATTTTTGAGGTGGAGCATGTCCATTAATTCCGGGTTGGACATGGCCTTGTATGTCAGGCACAGATCACCTCTGAGCAGACGGTATGCGACTGAATAGAGCTGGAGTTTCTTCAGTCGGGCATCGTATGACATATGTTTGAGCCCCTTTATCCTTTTGGTGAGGAACTTTTGGGGTCTTTCCAACTGCTGCAGGTGTCGGGTAAGGTACATTCCGAATGGGGCGTTGTACTCAATCATTGGTCTGATAAGTGAAGAGTACAGGGTACAATGACCTCTCCTGATCTGGATGTGAATCCCTTCATGATCAGGTGGGCAATGTAGAAGGTCTTCCTAACCACTTTGGCAATGTGAGTGTCAAAAGAGAGGTTACTGTCAACTTGGGTCCCCAGGTCCCTGATAACTTCTTCCGTGTTTAATGGATTACCACCTATGTGGTAATTAGGGGTTACCTTGTTTTTCCCAAAGGGTATGACTATACATTTTTTGGCATTTAGCTTAAGGCCATCGCTCTGGCACCAGTTATCCATTTCTATGAGACCTTTCTGGAGGATGTCTGTGTCTGATGGAGTGTCAATTATGGTGCCCAGTTTGCAGTCATCTGCAAATTTTGTCAGCCACAATCCCCCTATGTTTGCCTGCACTTCAGAAAAATAAATGCCTAACAAGAGAGGGCCCAGGACTGAGCCCTGTGGGACACCGCTCGTGACTGGCTTAGAGTCTGACATGGCACCAGCAACTCTAACCCTGTGTGTTCTGTCCTTGAGACAGTTTGCAACCCATCTTGTGACATATGGGTTTACATCTAAGCTGGTGAGCTTTTCTATGATGCCCGAGTGGGGTATTGTGTCGAATGCTTTTGCTAGGTCAAGGTAGGCTGTGTGAACTGCCTTACCCTCATCAATGGCCTTAGTGACTGTTTCAAAAGTCGACCAAGTTCAAGAGGCAGGATCTGCCCTTGACAAAGCCAAATTGGGTAGGATCCAGTGTCTGTAGGTCCCCAATGTCTTTATTTATGAGTTCCGTTATGATCCTCTCCATAGCTTTGCAGACAAGGCTCGTCAAGCTTATGGGGCGGTAATTTCCAGGGTCCGTAGAAGCACCGCCTTTGTGGAGTGGGACCACAGTTGCCGTCGCCATTCTTTGGGCACGATCCTGTAGTAAGGCTAAGATTAAACAGCAGCCTTATGTGTGGGTTTAGTTCCTCATTGAGTTCGTGTAGCACACAGCCGGGGACACCGTCCGGTCCCATTGATGCTGTGTTTTTTGCTTTAGAGAGAGCAGCTCTCACCTGGGCATCTGAGATGTTTGGGAGGCTAGACTCTGGTGGGATAGATATTTCTCCTTTTGGGGGGGAGGGAGGGGAGAAATTTGCACTGAACCTGTCTGCCAGTATGTTGGCAATGTCTGTGGGTTCAGTGATTTTTTTATCATTTTGGACTAATCCTGAGCATATCTGGGAGTTTCCACCCAGGTTTCTAACATAGCTAAAGAAGGCTTTATGATTGGCTTTTGTGTCATTAGCGATTTTTCTCTCAAAGTTGGCCTTGGATGATTTTATGAGTGATCGTAGTTTTTTGCTAGTATTGATCAGAGATGCCTTCCCATTTAGGATTTTGCTCTGTCATGTAGTAGCTTTCTCCTCTTGTTGTAGAGTTTGTTTATGGCTGGAGTCCACCAGACCGGGCGCCTACCTTTGGTGGAAAAGGTCTTGATTTTATTAGGGATTGCTTGATCCATACATTCCTGGAGGTGCTCGTAGAAGGCATTTGTAAGGGTTTCAGCAGCGTGGGTTGTGGTTTCCACTGGCTCGGGGGCCTTGAAGGATACCACTCCAGTCTTAAGAAGTGTGAAGTTTGCTTTTGAGAAGTTCTTCACTGTGGTCTTTTTTGCTGGGGGTGGGGGCGGGATGTGGATCTCCAGTGAGATTAATTTATGGTCTGATCTCACCAATGAGGGATATACTTCGTGTGGAGCATTTTGTCCCCATGTTTGTGATGATCAGGTCTAGTATATTTTCTCCTCTTGTGGGAATGGTGACTAGTTGTTCCATAGCATTTGAGTTTATGAACTCAAGGAACCTTTGGGCTAGGGTGTTGGGGCTTGAGTAATGTTCCCAGTCTATGTTTGGGTAGTTGAAGTCACCCAATATGATGGTGTTTGGAGAGACATTTATACTCTCCAGTGTCTTCAGGAAGGCTGTGTGGGTTTCCTGAGTTTGAGAAGGTGGTCTGTAGCATGTTACAAACTGTAGGGCAGTTTTACCTATGGTTAATTGCACCTGGATGGTCTCCGATGCTTCGAGCGTTGCCACTAACCTGGAGGTGTGGGTATCCTTTATGAATATGGATACTCCCCCTCCTTTGTAGTTCGGTCTGGATTTTGGGGCGGAACGCATGATATGAGGTATAACCTGATAGTGCTGGGGTGCTCTCAGGAGCCTTGAACCAGGTTTCAGTCACAGCACAAACATCGATGTTCTCCATACTGAGGAGGGCTTCGAGGGTGTGCATCTTGAGGTTTAGACTTCTGGCATTGAGCAGTATTACCCTTAGTTTTTCTCCATTTTGTTTTCTAGGGCGGTAGGTTTATCATTTGAGCCTTGCCTAAAAAGGCACTATGGGGTGGCAAGAGCCTTTGCCAATATCCGGAAGCCCAGGGTGACAGGTGCAAGCCATCCCTTGCGGCAGCGTGGCTTGTCAAGCATGTCATCCCAGGCAGACAGACATTGATCCCCTTAGAATGACACCAGTAATTAAGCCAATTATTAAAGCTGATCATTTTGTCTCTGTATTGTGGCATCATTCTTGGTGAGGGTAGGATACTGCTCAGGGTCAGGGTCATACCGCCTGGGCTACATAATCTGAGAGCTCCTCTATGTCTCTTTTCATGTAGTCCAGGGAGGTATCGCCTCAGGTCGCTCACACCGGCACGGACAATGACTGAGTCATACTTGTACTTGCTGTGGAGTGACCTGAGTGCTTGTGTTATGTGGCGGATTCTAGCGCCTGACAGGCAGCTAACTGTGATCTTTTCCTTGTTCAGTCTGGTGAGTGGGACGCCAGTGTGTCTGACTATGGAGTCACCTATAACAAGTGTGTCTGGCATTGTGTTTGGCCTTAAGGGCTGTGACTGTTTAGCACACTGACTTTGAGAACTATGTGTTGCATGTCTTATGTCTTGAGGTGGCAGTTGCTTGGGTGTCTGCTTTGGAGGCCTCTGTAGTTTTGGTAGATTTTTGATCAGTGCCTCCGAGTATGTCTTTGTGTGTTTATGTGTTTGTTTTGCAGTTGTGATAGTTCTATGTGAAACTGGGTTTGTGGTGTACGTGGTTTCCTTCTCCTCCTGTCTGGTCTTGCCAGTCCTGAGTTGAGAGAGCTCAGCCTCCAGTTTGGCTATATAGTTGCATCTCTCACATGTATTTGTGTTTTGTGGGAGAAGGAGTGGGTTGTCTGTGTACATGAGGCAATTGTAACATTGCCTCAAGATGCCCAGATTCACCAGCTGAACAGGAGAGGACGCTAGCAACTGACCCTTCGACATGCTAGAAAAAGTGAAAAAGTTTGCTGTGTAACTGAGTCAGAAGGGACCTATAGGGAAATGGGTACTCAAGGGGATTCTAGGCTAATGTAGTACTTTGTTTAGTATACAAGTACTTTACCTATATAAAAATGCTTTAGGAGCAAGTGTTGAGCTATTGAGATAGAGAATAGACTGTTTAGATTGCAAGTAGAGAAGTTCTAAGGGAAAAATTGAAGAGCAGACTTTACGGAGCCAGAAATAGTTTAACCGGCGCTGCTCGATGGTGCTCTATGGGCAACTCCACGCTAAATCACGCCAAAGCGTGCTAAAGCGGGCTTTATAGCAGGGGGTTGAAAAGACCTAGGAATTGACCCAAAATGGCCAATAGACTACAAGTTTCGGGCTGGAACCACTGCTCTAGGGACAAATAGGCTGCTCAGTGCTCCCCACTCCCACTGGTGAACGAAGAAGCTTCCCTTTATCCAAATAAGGATATGGAATAGCACAGTAACCAAGCCAAAGCCCAGAGATCAGCAAACTCTGAAGACTGGACTATTCTAGTTCAGTAAGGTGGGAAAACAAGATTTTTTTTTACAGAAAACAGGAAAAACAGACAGTAAATGCTATAAATGCTTTTAAACGGCTAGCACACTTGAGTGTGTTAGTCTACAGGTAAAATTAAGCAACAAATAACTTTTTTAAAAGTGCAAAACCGTTAATCAACACAAAAACAGTTTAAATAGAATGCAGAGCTGTATAAACAGGCGAAAATGCAGTCGCTAAGCAGTAAATAATCAAAAAGCCAGAAAATAATACTTAAATCAGGAAAAAGTTACTCTTTTGCTCTCTGCTGCTTGTAGAACTCTGCAGGACACCACGAGGAGCTGTGCTGAGTTGAATACAAGCTTAAAAGCGCTTAAAGCGGGCTTTATTACAGGGGGCTGAAAAGAGCTAGGAATTGACCCAAAATGGCCAATAGACTACAGGTTTCTGGCTGGAACCACTCCTCTAGGGACAAACAGGCCGCTCAGTGATCCCCACTCCCACTGGTGAACAAAGTTATGTTATGCTGTCCTGTATAATCATGCATAATTGTGTGATAATTTAACAGCTCAGCAAATACAAAGGCACCAAATCTTTCCTGTTTTAGAAAAAGGCATTGCTGCAATGACATTTGACTTTGAGTCACATCCTTGATCTGTCAGTTGTCCATATATTGGGCTTTTATAACTGCCTTGCTTATATAGGAAGCTAACCTAAACCAGATATCTTGGACTTCAGAGTGGGTCATGTAACTCTGAAGCCTGTCTTCTCCGTGCAGTGTCATCCAGGGAGAGCCCTGTTTACGTATGCAGACAGCACTATTTTCCTTGCATTATATTTACTCTCCCAGAGGACATTTAATTTGTGACCCTCACTTTGTTTGAACTGAAAGGGCATTCTTATTATTTTCTTCCTGTGCCCTTTCCTTTTTGAGACATGTCCAGGCCTTGTAAAAGGCATACCAGATCTTAGATCCTGCTTGCTAACACAGTAGTGTATGGCAGTCTCTTGCATGCTAACTTGTCTGTTGCATTTGTCCGGCTCTGTTGTTTCATTCTCCCCTCCAAATGATAGCACGTCTGGGTTCAGGGTCTTCTCTCTAGATCAGTCTTTCTCCTCTGCCTATTTAGACCAGTCTGGAAATGATAAAGGCTTTAGCCAGCTCTGTAGCACAGAGGGCTAAAACCTGGGTATGACCCAGACTGATTGACTGTCAACCTGGATGTTGTAGTTCCTGGCTAGGGAGTGTTGGAAAACCCTGGCCACACATTAAAAGGTTAGTTTAATTGATAACAAAAGTACACAAAGCCAGACCCAGAAGGAGTAGGAGAATCGGTGAAATTCTGGTCCACTGCTCTACTGACCCCAGCACAGTCTCAGAGACACAGCAGGCAGTATTAGGAGCTGTAAGCACAGATGCTTCACTAAGCAGCACTGTAGGCCACATCTAAGATCTGGTCATGCGCAGAAATGTGCGGGCATCAGGTCACCAGTATTATGGGCCATAAAGCTGAGGCTGTAACAGAGGTAGTGAAATGGAGGCTGAGCAGAAAACTTTGAGGCTGTTTAGATGATGGCATCCTTTGACTGACTGTCACCCGAAGAGGATTGCATAAGTCATTTGGGTTATAGGAGGCCTTATATTTGGCAGACAACAGGGATGAAAAAAGTGTATAAAAATGAAATCTTGAAAATCCTCTCAACTTCCAAACTGGCAATCAAGCTCTTAATTTTTTTTTTTTTGTGTTTAGATGACTGATGCGAACCCTGACACCTGTGCTATTTTGCCAAGATGGCTTCTTTTTTTCTAATATCTGCTTAATATGAGCTTCAGCTGTTGATAGTCAGTGACTGAATCTCATTTGCCTGAATTTCCTACGCTTTAGAATTGCCTACCTCAGCAAGTTAAGCATTTTTGATGATCTAGAATTTTTATGATCAAGTTTGATATTTAACCTGTACATCCATGCTTTCTGAGATTGTTGGTTACAGTGGGAACTGAATGCTCTGTGTATGTGTGTTTCTTGCATAGCACTTCAAACTGTCTGGGAGGCTAAAACACCATAGTGATTTAACTCTTTTATAAATAATTAACTGCAATAATTAGCACTGTGTCATCGTACACAGAAAAAGCTGCTGAAGCATTCTTAGTTTGTATGACAGTTTGAGAGCTCAAAACTGTAGTAGTAGAAACCTTTAGAATATTTGTTAGTATTGTTTATGTTTGATCGCACGTAACACATTCTTTTTACTGCATTAGCCATCATACATAGCATGACACCATATTTTTTCTCTGGAATTATTTTAAATCAGAAGAAAAGTTTATGTATCCCTCAGTCCTGCACTGCTTACATCAGGACCACCTTGGTTTTGTGAATGCATGGTTGTGAATCACTTTAGGTAATCATAGTGAGTGTAGCTGTACTGTCACTGTGACATCCTTTTAATCCTACAACACTTGCCTTGGTGCCAGTTTGCTAGTACATCAGACCTGTAATTTAGAGGTACTTTTCACAGAAAAGAGACCCATGCATGGTCTTTTAGTCCTATTGTATTGTTTGTGCTGAGTGCAGTTGTACTGATGTGTTCCTCTTGCATCATGTTATAGACCATACAGGTACAGTTTACATTCCTGTCCCCTTTCCTCATTTTCACTCTGCTGCCCTTAATGCAGTTTTCTTATGAATGTAAGTATTTCTAAACATATTTCTGCCATCTTATTTTCCCTATGTCATATTGCATACCTCAAATTCAGAGCCAGCGCTTTCTTCTATCTTTTCTTTCATTGTTTCAAAATATTGATGATAAGCTATATTACTGTGTAAGGTATTTAGTTGTATTAATACATTTTTGTCCTCTTTGACCACAATAACCTTCTGCAGGCAGTCGGTACCTGTCCTTCACCATTACCCCTACTTGAATTACTAACTTTCTTCTTAAAATGGAGCTGCCAACCTTGGGGCACAGCTGACAGAGCATTCAACCAGCTTGGTGGAGGGGGAGATAAAGGCATCTCGCCCTTGCTTCATCTGCTGTTAACCTCAATGATTTTTTTATATGCCATATAGTTCCAATTTACTCAACTTTCTAGCAGATCTGTTTTATTTAGCAGTAGTTACTGTCTGATTTTTAATTAAATCTATGAAACCTTTTGTTAATATTGGCTTCAGCTATTGATGGTCAAATATTGAATCTCATTTGTTTAAGTTTCATACCCATTAGAATTGTCTACCTCAACAAGTTAAGCATTTTTGCTCTTCTAGTATTTTTAAGACCAAGTGTGATACTTACCTGGACACAAAAGCATACTGATATTGTTGATTACAGTGGGAGTTGTATACTGTGTGTGTGTTTCTTGCCGAGCACTGTAAACTGTCTGGGAGGCTAAAATACCACAGTGATTTAACTTTTCATAAATAACTCTTAAGATAATCCCACTAATATTCATTTTGGGAGAACATCATATTTTCTCTGGATAGATCCCAAGTAATTAACAATCTGAAGAGCAGTTTTTCTGCT
This sequence comes from Protopterus annectens, assembly GCF_019279795.1. Classification (NCBI taxonomy): domain Eukaryota; kingdom Metazoa; phylum Chordata; order Ceratodontiformes; family Protopteridae; genus Protopterus; species Protopterus annectens. The sequence continues at coordinate 1,116,295,824 of NC_056731.1, read as the reverse complement.
GTTTTGTACAAGAGAGGCATGACTGTCACTGTTTTCAACTGCTGAACACATAAGCAATATAATTTTCATTAAGATATGAAACCTAAATGTTGTTAACTTACAGAACTGGCTTTATATACTTAGCCAGTAGATAAGCACTGTGGAGCATTTTAACTCTTCTTAAAACAGTGAAATCTGTATTTGTGCACAACAGATGAAGAACTTCCTCCAATTTATCACGGAGAGCCAATGACGGATCGAAGAAGTACCTTCCAGGCTCATCTGGCACCTGTTGTAACACCAAACCAGGTTTGTAGCACAGTAATCTTTAGCAGTGTGTAGCTGTTTGGTACTCTGCATTAATACCATACAAATGAGTACTGTTTTTTCAATCAGTTTCATTGCAAGAACAATCCAACCATCCATCCTTATTTGTAATTTAATCTTTTAGCACAATTCCCAATTACCTTTCTCCCTTCTGTACTGTTTCTCACTGTATTCATTCATAGACACACCCCTCCCTAGAAGCACCTATATATTCTCCATTGTATCCTCTACTTTTCTCAAACAAACCCCAATTCTTCCTAACTACATTCTCATACTCTAAACTTTTAAACCCCTGTATTCCTTACATTCAGAGAAGATACTAGGACATCCTAACTCTCTACCATCTTAGAAGCAGCTACTTTCCTACCTACACTCTGTCATCTTTCAGACTCCACCACTAAAATATCCTACTGCCCTGCAACTTCTTTTTCCTTGTTGATCCCTACTTCCCCAGTTCCTGCCAAAAATATTATATGAATACATTTACTTAATCATGCTACTCCTTAGATTTTCCTCTATTCTTCTCCTGCTACTGGGCCATCTCTCATCCTACTATGACTCTATAGAAGCTCTCTACATATCTTCAACTCTGTCTAAACCACCTATTCATATTTCCTCCATACAATTTCCACATATTGCACCAAGCCTATTTAATTGCCTTACCTTCACCACTTACCTTTACTCCAAATAGTGACTGATTAACTCCATTTCAACTCAAACCAAAACAAAATTAAGTGGAAACATAATAGCTATCAGTAATTTCTCAGTATACTAAAATTCTTCTAGGATGAGACATTCACTCTAAACCTGGCGTCACCTATCACAACATCAAGACAATTCTCTTCCACACATTACTCTTTATCCCTACAATGGTCAGCTTCCGAACCCAGTAATCTAACTTTTGCTGCCATAAATATTAGAAGCATAAGAAATAAAGTTGCTGAACTTAGCCTGGATTACCCAATATAAGCCTAATAGTCTTGCTGTAACTGAAACGTAATCAGTAAAAAAGTCTCTGTCCCTTTAAGATGGTGAAAACCATAACCATCCCTAACCATCTTAACTAACTGGTAACTGAAACTTGGCTTAAACAACTCTGAAATTACACCTCTTGGCTGTAATATCATCTGTAATTACTGTATAAAGAGAAAAGGTGGTGGTATTGTTTAATATTTCCCAACAGCTACCATATTTCCCCCTTACAGCAAGCCAATGCCAAAATTCAGTTCAGCAGAGCTTCTTAAAAACTTTCCTGAAAAATAAACAGTTATAAACAAACGTATTTCTGTTCTTTACTTCCCTCCTGCTGCCAATGCAGCTATACTGGAAGATATCCTACATTGGATATCCATAACAAATCCACAAGAAAAAATGCTACTAAGAGATATGAATGTCCATTGGTTGGACATAAACTCTAACTCCCCCTAAGGCTAGTGTGAACTTATTTGATTTCACACAACTAATTAATAGCCCACACATTATAGCAAAACATCAAATTCTCTATTAGATTGGATCCTAGAAGCAGACCTTAGCAAAAACACTACACTACACTACACTACAGGTACAGTGTTTGACTGTTTCAGTAATCATCTCCCAGTCCAGACAACTGGACATCTCACACATCCACTTAAATAGCATGTTTGTAAAACAACACACATACTTTCCAAGTTTAACCCAGAAATATTCATTACTACCCTATCATGTATTAATTGGAACTTCCTCTTAGATGATGCTGTAAATTAATTTGGTACAACTTTCCTGAATATCCTAAATATCCTTGCACCTCCTAGAAGGAACAGACTAAAAACAAGTAATACAGTTTAGCTGTCCAAAAAGAGTAGAATGCTCATGCAGGATAGAAAGAATGGCAGTAATATATCTTGAAAACTTCAGAATGCATTGTAGTCATACTAAAAATCAAATAAATGAACATAAAAACTATACTGTAATAACATTCAGAATAAGAGTAAACACAACCCTAAAAAATCCTGGACAGCCATTAAAGAAATCTAGCATCCTGGCCCAAAATCCAACCCTAAACCCTCTCCTAATAACTCATCACTCAAAATTGCAACACACTTCAACTCTTATTTTATCGATAGTATAGCATCAGTAACCAAATATTCCCCAACATCTAATTCTAACCATGCCCTGCAGCCATGTATCACCACATCCACTTTCACATTTAAACCTGTGCCCACATCCTGTATAGAATTACTTTTAAGCAAACTCAAACAATGTTGTACATCAGGTGATAACCTTCCAAGTGAGTACCTTGAAATAGTAGCCAATAGTATTGCCTATCCTGTCTCAATCCTTATAAATAGATCAGTCCAGGAGTCCCACATTCTCTATCACTGGAAAAAGTCACACATTATCGCAATGCACAAAGGAGGAAATTCAACAGGCATTACTAACTTTAGACTTGTATCAGTCTTATCCCCCTCTCCAAAATACGTGAAAAATGTGTTCAGAAGCAATTGCTATACTATCTCCTACAGAAGTAACTCCTGTCCTCTGCACATCATGGCTTCCATCCTTCCCATAGTACTAACACTGCACTTTTAACATATATAGATACTGTCAATAAAGCTTGAGACAACGGCAAACTAGCCTCCTCCTTATTTCCAGACTTGTCTAAAGCCTCCGAATCAGTTTGTCACAGCAAACTTCTACTTCAGATGTCCTCATTGGGTCTCTCTCAGCCCCACCCATCTGTGGTTCAGAAGCTTACCTGTCTAGTAGGTTTCAGTGAGTAAAATGACATTCCACCCTCTCACCATACCTCCCTGTCATCCCTGATGTACCACAAAGCTCTATCATTTGTCCCCTTCTCTTTAACATTCTCACCAACACCCTGCACACATTCATACAACAGGCATCCCTAATAGAGTACACAGATGATTCCACGGTCATTTGCACATCTGACAACTTGGCAAATCTTCAGAAATTACTCAGGAAACTTTAACAACCACGGAAGCATGGCTTTGTAACTTACAATTCTTGCTCAACTGTAAAAAAAAATAAAAATTAAAAAAAAAAAATCCATGTCTCATGAAAAAAAAAACAAAATTTATAGTCCTCTCTCTTGATAATACAGCCATTAAAGTCACTTCTCATAGCTAATTATTAGGGATGACAGTGGATGATAATCTTAAATTTAACCTGCTTATACAAAATTGCATAAGAAAACCTCATCACAAACTTGGGATGTTTATAGAGCTAAAAACTTTCTCACCAGCACAACTAAAACTACACTTGCCACTACATATTTCCACCTCACACTTCTTTATAGTGCTCCCATCCTTAATAACCTTCAGGCATCAAAAAAAATCAAAACTTGAACAATGCTATAACAAAGTTGCTAAATTTGCAGCAAATACCCCTTTCAGAACCCAGTACTGTATAGCACTAAGAAGCCTAAATTGTTTAGAACAGTCTACGGTCAAGAACTAGAAGTGCCTTCTGAATATTCATGACGCCAAACTGGAATGTCAAAAATAAAAACATCTTTTCACCCCCTTGTCAAACCATGTTAATATCAATGGTTCGACATTTGCTGTTATGGAGATAGGCCGTTGGATTTCATGTGCCATTCAATGTCAATTTGTTATGTTCCTGTTCGATATTTAGCCCTTTTGAAATTGTTTCATAGTTTAGTACTAGGCTATCTGCCCTGGGGCATTTGTAAGCCTAGCCATAGTGATGTGGCTTTTGCCACCCCATGAAATGGTACAAAAATGTACAGAATAAATTTAGAATACTGTGCCTCTGTCTAGTAGTGACACAATGATGGTCCCCTTATATAATAGAATTAGTTTACTGTGCCCCTGTCTAGCAGTGACACAGATGTGACCCCTGGGGTAAACTTACAATCTCCCGTCCACTCATCAAGATTTCTCTTGAAGAGAGTCAGTGAGGGGCTCTGCCTAATATGAACTGGGATCTTGTTCCAAAGCATGAAAAGCCTCTGGGTTATGAATCTATCCCTCCAGCATGTCCTGTTCATACTTGTGCCGAGGTTTAAGTCTTTAGCTCTCGTGGTCCTGATGGATTTGGATTTTTTGAGGTGGAGCATGTCCATCAGATCCTGATTGGACATAGCCTTGTACGTCAGGCAGAGATCACCTCTGAGCAGGCTGTATGCTACTGAATAGAGCTGAAGTTTCTTTAGTCTGGCAGAATAAGACATATGTTGGAGACCCTTGATCCTCTTGGTGAGGTACTTTTGTGGTCTCTCCAGCTGTTGCAAATGCCAGGTGAGGTACATACCAAATGGGGCATTGTACTCAATCATGGGTCTGATGAGGGAGGAGTATAGGGGTACAATGACATCCCTGGATCTGGATGTGAATCCCTTCATGATGAGGTGTGCAAGGTAGAATGTTTTTCTAACCACTTTGGCAACGTGGGTGTCAAATGAGAGGTCGCTGTCGACTTGGGTCCCTAGGTCTCTGATTACTTTTTCCGTACTCATTGGGTTGCTGTCTATGTGATAATTTGTGGGTACCTTGTTTTTCCCAAAGGGGATGACTATACATTTTTTGGCATTTAGTTTAAGGCCGTGACTCCGGCACCAGTTGTCCGTTTCTGTGAGGCCTTTTGTAGGATGTATGTGTCCGCTGGTGTATCGACTATGGCACCTAGTTTGCAGTCATCTGCGAACTTTGTCAGCCACAACCCTCCCATGTTTGCTTTAACATCTGAGAAATAAATGCCGAACAAGAGGGGTCCCAGGACAGATCCCTGTGGGACACCACTTGTGACTGGCTTTGAGTCTGACACTGCTCCAGCGATTTTAACTTTATGGGTTCTGTCCTTTAGCCAGTTTGCAACCCATCTAGTGACATAAGGGTTTACGTTTAAGCTGTTGAGCTTATCTATGATGCCTGAGTGGGGTATTGTGTCGAAGGCCTTACCAAGTCCAGGTAGGCTGTATGGACTGCTTTGCCCTCATCAATGGCTCTAGTGACTGTTTCGAAAAAGTCAACCAGGTTCAAAAGGCAGGATCTGCCCTTTACAAAGCCGAACTGGGTGGGGTCAAGTGTCTGTAGGTCCCCTATGTCTCTGTTTATGAGTTCCATAATGATTCTTTCCATAGCTTTGCAGACCAGGCTGGTTAAGCTTATGGGGCGGTAGTTCCCAGGGTCTGTACAGGTACCCCCTTTGTGGAGTGGGACCACTGTTGCTTTACGCCAGTGTTCAGGTACATATCCTGTAGTAAGGCTAAGGTTAAATAGCATTTTTATGTGCGGGTGTAGTTCCTCTTGGAGTTTACGTAGCACGCAACCCGGGATACCGTCAGGTCCCATTGATGCTGTGTTTTTAGCTTTGTTGAGGGCGGTTCTCACTTGGACATCTGAGATGACAGGGAGATTACATTCAGCTGGGATAAGTATTTCTTCTTTTGGGGGTGAGGGAGGGGAGAAATTTGCACTGAACCCGTCAGCCAGAATGTTGGCAATATCTGTGGGTTCAGTGTATTTTTTGTTGTGAACTAACTCTGAGCATATCTGAGGGTTTGTGCCCAGGTTTCTAACGTAGCTGAAGAAGGCTTTGTGGTTATCTTTAGTGTCCTTAGCGATTTTTCTCTCAAAGTTGGCCTTGGATGTTTTTATGAGAGAACGTAGTTTTCTGCTAATGTTGATCAGAGATGTCTTCCTTTTATGGGATTTTGCTCTGACGTGCAGTAGCTTCCTTTTGTTATACAATTTGTTAATGGCTGAGGTCCACCAGACAGGACGCTTGCCTTTGGTGGAGAGGGACTTGGATTTATTTGGGATTGCATGATCCATGCATTCTTGGAGATGTCCATAGAAAGCATTTGTGAAGGATTCTGCAATTTGGGATGTGGTATCCACTGGCTCAGTGGGCTTAAAGGATACCATCTCAGTCTTAAGAAGAGTGAAGTCTGCTTTTGAGAAGTTTTTCACTGTGGTCTTTTGTGCTGGGGGTGGAGGTGGGATATGTATATCCAGGGTGATTAGTTTGTGGTCAGATCTCACTAGTGAGGGGTATACCTCCGGTGTGGAGCATTTTGTCCCCATGTTTGTGATGATCAGGTCTAGTATATTATCTCCCCTAGTGGGAGAGGTGACTAGTTGTTCCAGTGCATTTGAATTTATGAATTCCAGGAACCTTTGGGCTAGGGTATTAGGGCTAGAATAATGTACCCAATCTATGTTTGGGTAGTTGGTCTCCCAGTATGATGGTATTTTGTGATACATTCATATCCTCCAATGTCTTCAGGAAGGCTGAGTGGGGTTCCTGAGATTGGGAATGTGGTGTGTAACATGCTACCAGTTGTATAGCAGTTTTGCCTATGGTTAGTTGCACCTGTATGGTCTCTGATGCTTCATGTGTTGCTACTAACCTGGAGGTGTGGGTGTCCTTGATGAATATGGACACTCCCCCTCCCTTTCTGGTTCGGCCCGGGTTTTGGGGCCGAAAAGCATGATACGAGGTGTAGCCTGGTAGCGCTGGGGTGCTCTCAGGAGCCTTGAACCAGGTTTCAGTTACTGCACAGACGTCTATGTTCTCCATGCTGAGGAGTGCATCGAGTGCCTGCATCTTGAGATTTAGACTTCTGGCGTTGAGCAGCATTACCCTTAGTTTTTTCCATTTTTGTTTTCTAAGGAGGTGGGTTTGTCTTTAGTATTTGACTGAAGGCACTTCTAGATTTAGATTGTAAACTATTTAGAGCTACCTCTTCAACTAACATGTGCACTGCTTCTTACCACCTATAGAATTATCCAGCATCCATCTGCTTGCCCAGTACTAAATAACATTCCTCACAACTGTGTTCCTAGTCAGTCATTATGATCCAGTGACCAAAAACTCCTGGCTGCCCACAAAGCTATCAGAACTGCTGGGCATTGTCTGTACTCGTATCATGCTGCTAAGTCCTGGGACTCCCTACTTGTATCCATCAGCTCAATACCCTCTCTTCCATGCTTCAAAAACCATTCTGAAAGACATTCTAGCCAAAGGATCTGTTCTTGCTCAACACCAGGATAAAATATTTCTCTAAATGTGAATTCATACCTTACACCTCCTTACTCTCCCTTTTTCACTCACTTCCTTACTTGTATCGTTTTTTTATCCACTGGCTTTCTATCCAAATATACCATAAGCCTGCTTTTCGCTTACTTCATATTGCAATTCCTATTTGTATTGTACTAACTTATCTTTAATTTCTCTACAAGTGGCTAAAATGTATCTAAATATTAAATAATTGTCATATAACTTGCATCTATTCTTAACCAGTGTTTTCATATTATGTCTAATTTAGTATAATTATTTAAAATGTAGCTGTTTTTGTATTATTTTTAAAGATTGTAAAATTAGTGTTCTGTTTTGTAACACGTAGTAGTTTGGAGCTTTTCATCCCAGGCCTTTGCTGAAAATGGGCTCCTACCCATTCGAACTTTCCTGGTAGTCAAGTGTAAAATAAATAAATAATGTGTAAGCATGGGGTAGTTCAGTGAATTACTAAGCATATGTACTGTCTGGAGGCTGTTTAATTGAATGTTTTAAGTCATAGTTGATTTGTGCAAGTGTTCCCCTTGAATCATATGCCATTTGATCTGTTGTTAATTTGAATTAGATGTCATGCGGACAGATGTTTTTGGTGAAGTAATTGTATAGATAAATGACTTCAGGTTAGAGCTTGGATTTGGATTAGATTACAGTTTGGCTTTTGGTTAAGTGTAGGGTTGAGATTTGGGTTAGGGTTAGAGCTGGGGTTAGTATTAGGGCTTGTGTAAGATTTTGTGCCTTATATGTGTAGTGTGGGGGTTTCACCTGTGTTGAGGAATGCTGTAGTACATTGTGGTGTAATATTTATTTTTCAGTATATGTCTTTCATTGTGCAATTGTGAACTTTTTTTCTGTTGGCATGCTGTACATGAATAAGACAGTATATTAGTTTACCAACAACACAGGAGCAAGATTTGAATAGTCAGTACAGTAAGAATTGGAATCTGAAGCTTAGGCATGCTGACCTGAAGGTAGCAAATCTAGTATTCAGTACTGAACCAGTGCTAAGTGGCACAGATCTGGACATCATCAGGATAAAAGGGATTTATTTGATAGAGCTCCTCTGACTTCCATTAGTTGGCAAATGTTCATCGTGCATACAGCTGCAGTCATAACAGATTGGTTTTCCTGCCGTCAGGCGGATCCTCGGTCGGCCGAATTCCAAAGTCTAGGTCCGGCGTCGGTTGTCGTCGCTTCCTCCCTGACGTCAGTGCGACAGGGGTATAAAAGATCCAGCTGACGCCATTTTCTTCAGTCTTTCTTGCCGCGCGGTGCCCGAAGCAGAAGCAGTTCGCAAGTGCCGGTCGGCCAGCTCCTGAGATTACGAATATTTTTCAACTGAAGTCTTCTTGAAAGCTAAGTACCCCGTTGGGGAAACTTTTCTTGCCTCAGACCGATGTCAGACAAAGTTAATAATTGCATTTCTTGTGGGAAGCAAATACCGCATAAGGATTTTCATTCCCTCTGCATTCCTTGCCTAGGCCCAGACCACGACGTCTCGGCCTGTCGTTTTTGTGCTACATTCAACAAACGCACTATTAAGCGTCGGGCGGAGTTCGCCCAACACTATTTTGGCAAAAAATTTAATTACATTGTCATAGGATACTCCGACTCCAGTTTTAAGTAAAAGACGCAAAGATAAGGACTGACATACGAGGTCCGCGACTTCTACTGACACCACGCCAAAACCGACTACAGGTGGTCCGGTTCTCAGTGAGGCACCTACGCAGCCCCTGACTACCGACGACACTTCATTGGCGGTGTCTTCTGTGCCTGAGGTCGCAGGCTCTTCGGCCCACACCCCGACTACAGATACCGAAGCCGCTATTGGCGGTGAAACTCAGAGTTTAGATAGACCTGCCACCTCTCAAGGTGTCTACAGGCCTTCCTCTTCTTTTTCCATCAAGGCTTTCACTAAGTCTAAATCAGCCATGCATACTAAAAACAAGCTCCACAGGGCCCTTCTCAAGGCCCCATGCCTAAAAAGCAGATGCTCAAAATGGCTGAGGATTTGATTACTCTTATTAGGGGTTCTCAACCCCGCCCGGACAAAAGACCCAGAGGGGAGGAAGAATCCCCCTCCTTGGACCAGGCTTCCATTATTTCAGAACATTCTGAAGACCAGGAACATTCTTACTCCCCTTTTGAAGATTCTGATGCAGAGGAGTCCATTCCCTCTGTCTCTCCCCCTGAGGATTACTCTTTTGGGGAAACCTTACATACCTTGAGGGAACACTTCCACTGGGAAGACCAAGAGTACTCAGACTCCAAGAAAAGGCTTAGAGATTTCCTCTTGCTTCCTCAGCACAGGCCTCTGGCTATACCTCCTGTCTTAGACATTCTAGATGACGTGTATTCGGAGGCCTGCCTTAACCCAGATTCTTTACCTCCAGCTCCAGTCAAGCCTGACAGGTATTACCGGGTTCCTGACTCACATCAATTCCTATACAAAAGCCATGCGGCTGACCCAGAAACTATATCACAGGGTCCCAAGGGAATTAAGGCCTCCACTGCTAAAAATCCATTACCTTCAGAGAGAGATTCCAGAGCTTTAGAGAGGTGGGGGAAAAAGGTTTACACCTCGGCCACCTTAACCATGAGGGCATTAAACTGTCACTTCCATATGTTAAAGTACCAACAATTTCTGTTATCACAGTTGAGAAATAAAATGTCACAACCAGACTTGAAGGAGTTGCAGGATTTGATGCATAGTGCAGAACAAGTGGGTAAACATACCTTGCAGTGTGGTTTTGATGCTTTAGAGGCCTCATGTAGAGCTGCTGTTACAGGATCAGTCATACGTAGGCATGCCTGGCTCAAAGAGCAAACCTTACCAGATCATGTCAAAGCTAAATTACTAGATGCCCCTCTGCAAAAAGATGTATTGTTTGGTGTTAAAGCTGAGGAGGTATTAAAGAAAATGGAGGAGAAGGCAAAATCAATGTAAACAGTAAAATATTTCCTACAGGTACAACCCCCACGTTTCAGTAGAAATTGGCCTTCCATAAATTGGTCCTTTCCAGCCACGGACAGACCCCAAAGAGGTAGATACAGGCGCCCAAGGGGCAGAGGGCAATCTCAAGGATCATTTAGAGGCAGACAATGGCAAGCACCCACACAAAGAGGTGGTGAGGATAGTTCACAGCCATTCAGAAAGCAGAACCAATGACTTTCCCCTTTGCATGCCAAGCAAGGCTCAAATGGCAGCACCTTTAGGCGGAAAACTGGCATTATTTTCGAAAAATTGGCATATTGTCACAAAAGACAAATGGATCCTGGACATTATAGACAGAGGCTACAGATTTCACTTTCACACCCTTCCAAAAATGAGAGGAATGCCAAACCTGCCACACAATCAAAGGGCAGAGGCACAGAAACAAATTTCAGATCTCATGGACATGAAAGCTATTCAAGAGGTACCTGTACAAGAACAGGGTCAAGGTTTTTATTCCAGACTATTCCTGGTACCAAGGAAGGGAAAAGATTGGAGACCTATCCATCCTAAACACTTTTTTACTCGTGCCAAAATTCAAGATGCTCACATTACAGCAGCTTCTTCCCATGCTGGGCAAGGAGTCTTGGCTGGTAACATTGGACCTCAAGGTGGCTTACCTGCATGTCCCAATCAGACAAGATTGCAGAAGATACCTCAGATTTCTTGCAGGTTCAACCCATTGTCAATTCTTTGCATTGCCCTTTGGCTTATCTACTGCGCCCAGAGTGTTCACGAAATGCCTGGCATCAGTAATCGCCTATTGCAGACTTCAAGGGATACAAATATACCCATATCTGGACGACTGCCTGATCCAAGCGGACAGCAAGCACATACTTATGAAACATCTGGCGTTTGTAATAATGTTGTTGAGTTCTCTGGGATACACAGTCCACAAAAAGAAATCAAAGCTAATACCCTCTCAAACAGTAATTTTCCTGGGTGCCAGCTTGGATACAAACACCCAGAGAAACAAGGGCAACTAACTCAATACTTCAGAAAACTGGCAACTTTCACCAGGCTGACTGCAAGGAAAATCCAGCAGGCTCTGGGATTCATGGCATCTTGCATCCTACTAATCCCATGTGCAAAGCTGCATATGAGGAAACTTCAATGGTACCTAAAAAACCTATGGTCTCAACACAGCCACAGTTTGGAAACAATAATACCACTAATTCCATGTCTTCAAAAGGAATTTCTGTGGTGGGCTCAAGCATGCCAAAGAAACACAGGTCTCCCATTCTGCAAGCCTCAAGCAAATCAAATCATCACAACAGATGCCTCGGACTACGCTTGGGGGGTGCATATGACAGATCGGTGCATTCAGGGCAAATGGTCCCAAAAAGAAAAGCACCTACACATCAATCAGAAGGAAATGCTAGCAGTAATAAATGCTATTATAGCTTTCAAAGACCTACTGCATCTAGGCCAGCTATTGATAAGGACGGACAACACCACAATAATGTGGTACATAAACAAACAGGGAGGTACCCATTCATACCCCCTATGCAGGCAAGCCATGTCTCTTTGGAACATGGCTCTGGAATTACAAATCGAGCTTCAAGCACAGTACCGGCCAGGCAGGGAAAACACACTGGCAGACAACCTAAGCAGAAATATGACAGATCCACACGAATGGAAGTTGCATCCACAAGTTTTCACAAGGATAACTCAAGCATGGGGAAGGCCAGACATAGATCTCTTTGCCTCCCACAGAAATCACCAATTGGCAAAATTCTGTTCAAGGACCTTTCATCCACAGGCCTGGAAGGTGGACGCACTCTCCTTCAGTTGGGCAACAATGACAGTTTATGCCTTTCCACCTCTCCCTCTGCTGCCCAAAGTTCTATTAAAAACCAGAGCAGACAGACCAAAGATGATTCTCATTGCTCCAGACTGGCCAAGACAACACTGGTACCCACTCCTGAAAAGCCTGACGCATTCCCCACCATGGATCCTGCCTCTAATGCCACTTCTACTGACTCAGCACAACTTCAAAACTCTACACAGTCAGCTGAAAACTGCCGCATGGAAGATTCCTTAAATTCAAAACAGGCCCTACTCTCCAAGGAGGTGCAGGATGTCATTTTGGAGGCCAGAAGACCTTCTACAAGAAAAGCCTACTCTGCAAAATGGAAATGGTTTTGAGCCTGGAATGAGAAAAAGGGTCAGAATTCTGGAATACTGAATTTACCCCAAATATTGCAGTACCTAGCTGAGATGCTAAGCAATGGACTTTCATTCTCCTCCATCAAAATCCATGCCTCAGCCATTTCTGCAGAATACAACACTGATCCTCCTTTATTCTCTCACCCCCTCTTAAGACAGTTCCTCAGAGGGGCTAAGAATATAAAACCCCCAAGGAAACAACCAGTACCTGCTTGGGACCTCAATTTCATACTAGAAAAACTGACCTTGCCTCCTTTTGAGCCAGCTGCTTCAACAGAACTGCAATACTTGTCTTGGAAAACAGCCTTCTTCCTGGCAATCACTTCAGCTCGCAGGGTTTCGGAACTACAAGCACTCATGGCTATGCAGCCTTTCATCATTTTCCATCAGGACAGAGTTACCTTACGAACCAATCCGTCCTTTATGCCAAAGGTAGTATCCAGGGTAGCCTTGAATCAGGTGATCCACTTACCTACCTTCTACCCTAATCCTCAAAACAAAGGGGCAAGACTGCTACATTCCTTGGGCATTCACAGACAGCTGCGTTATTATTTGGACAGAACAAAGCCTTTCAGAAAATCAGAGCAACTCTGTGTCCTATGCTGCAGGAGCTCAAGGGAAGCCCATTTCCAAACAGACAATCTCAAAGTGGATAGCCCACTGCATACGCTTTTGTTACTCCTTTCATGGTAAATCTGTACCTGCAGGCATCAGATCTCACTCCACAAGGGCCACAGCTACCTCTGCAGCTTTCCTCAGGGGGGTTCCTACCAAAGATATTTTGGAAGCAGCCACTTGGAGTTACGTACATACCTTCTCCAAGCACTATCACCTACCATTATACTCCAAATCTAGAGCAGGCTTTGCCACTGCAGTCTTGCAGGGCATCCTGGCTCCTCCTAGTTCCTTCTAGTGCCTACCACCACTTTTTTAGCTTTGGGATTCTACCCATCTGTTATGACTGCAGCTGTATGCACGATGAACATAGTACAGTTTTGTACCTACCATAAATGTAGATGTTAGAGTGCTAATACAGCTGCAGTCCAGGTTTCCCTCCCTCCTTCCCCTCTAGGGGTATTCTTTTATGGTGTATTTGCTTGCAACTACTGTTTTTTGATTATATTGCGTTGCATTATTACATAATTTTATGTATTGCCTTCCTTCTGGGGGCACCTGACATCTGGGGCAAGAAAAACTGAAGAAAATGGCGTCGGCTGGATCTTTTATACCCCTGTCGCACTGACGTCAGGGTGGAAGCGACAACAACCGACGCCGGACCTAGACTTTGGAATTCGGCCGACCGAGGACCCGCCTGACAGCAGGAAAACCCATCTGTTATGACTGCAGCTGTATTAGCACTCGAACATATACATTTATGGTAGGTACAAAACTGTACTTTTTATTTATAACCAAATAAGTGTGCAGCACGGACAACACAAGTAATAGACTAATAATCCCAAAAAGTGTCGTCAGCAAAGCAGGCAGTAAAACCAGTGGAAAGAATTTTATTGAAATAAAACACACGAAAGGTTAAGCGCTTTCAACCATCCCTGGACTTCTTCAGAACAAACCGCTCTTAATTAGATACAGTTTAAGTAGGTCTACAATATACTAACAAAGACCTTTCCAATTAAATTAAGGTAATTGAATTAATTAAGTTCAACTAATTAAATAACCAAGCAATACAAATGGGTATGAAAAACAATATACTGGCTTATCTCTGTGTAAGTTCTAATGTAAGCATTCTTTGCTTACATTTGCCAGGTCTATGGAGAGATTAATCTGTAAATCAAATATATGCTCCCCCTTACATGCACTAAGTTATTGAAGTCTACCTTGTGCACAAACTAGGAAGTTTCTTAATTTTTATAATATCTTGAAATGCTGGAAGGTTAGCAGGTAAGATCTGCTTACTTTGTGATATTCCTTATGTTAAAAATGATGGGAGTGACCTCACTTAAAGTATGTGTTAAACTCTTCGATTTATTGTAGAGGTTTAGCCTAGTTTTGAATGTGTTACAACTACAGTTTACAACCTGCCCTGGTTTTAAGTGTGCTACACATAATGGAGGCATTGAGTTCAAAAATGCAAACAAGACTAGTAGCAAATAATTTAGTTTTGCTTAGTAAAGTTATTTAGAAAATTATTGCTTTATATCACTCTTACTTTTATTTGCACCTGTATAGACCGTGTCAGTTTAACCTCAGTCTTTTAATATTTTTCCACACCTACAATTCTTCTGCCCTTTTCCTCTGTCTTTTTCTAGCTGTTTGCCGTCATACTCTTAATCTGCTTGTTAGCACTAACACCGTTCCCCTTGCCATTTTACTTTACTTGGCAAACTTATTTCTTTTCAGTGTTTTATTAATTGACTTGTTAAAAGCCACATACAGCAGGCAAATGGAGTGAGAGGTAATCAAACCCAGGACTACACGATGAAGTTTAGCAGCGCATAGCATAAAACCTCTGTGTTAAATGACCAAACCTGATGATCTTTTCCTCTTAGCTGTGTTTAACTTCAGCATCATATTCACAGTTGTTTGATGGGACCTTGTCACATGATGGAGCATGGTATTTCATTGAGCCAGGTTTAATCGGGGCATGGATAATCCACAGTGTTTGGCCAGATACAGCTCAGATTGATCACTGTTAATGTCAGTATTAAGCAAGGCTAACCGTATTCTTTGTAGGGAGAATATCTCTCTGACATGTTGGTGCAACCTTGACTTTCTGTGCTTATTGTTGTTGCTTTTATTTGTTGCTGGATTTGTTGTTAATGATTCACTTTATAAAGACTGGTTCAATTAAAACCAGTTCTTTTGAATACTGCAAATCTCTTCATGAACATTTATGTCATCATTGTGGCTCCCTGTCTCCCAAACTCATGATCTTTGCTTGTTGCTGGTTTCCCAGGGTTTATTCTGACCATTGAATGCCCACCTTGTAAATTTATATTTATTAATTGGTGTCTGTGGTCACTACCTCAACTCACTAGTCAAATTTATGTTTGCAACATATCGGCCATTACTGTCTCCTGCTATCTGTTGTATCTCATATTCATTGTTGTCCACTGTCACCCCCTCTCAAATTTAATGTCATTACCTGTTGTGTAGGATCCCTCTGTCATTCCTTGACTTCCTGTTTGTTTATTGCTTGTACTTATCCTTTGAAGGTTAGAGAGGTTCAGACAAAATAAACCTGTATTTTTCAGTCCATGATGGGTGTGTCATACCAAATCCTCAATGACATAACAGTAAAGACAATTGATCCATATAGTCAAGGCACCACATACAGTTCACAATTTTTTTCTGCACATAAAATGATACACTGGAATCTATATATATATATATATTTTTTTTTTTTAAGGGCTGCAGCTTGCTTTATTTCATTTGACACTGCAGCCCATTGTAATCTGTTCAGAGCAGAAGCCAGTGTTCAAAAATATTTTCTGCCAAAACAGTCCAGAATTCTAGTGAAAACAATAGAAGCAATGCATGGTGTCATATATATTTTCTTTTTCTGTAT
This sequence comes from Protopterus annectens, assembly GCF_019279795.1. Classification (NCBI taxonomy): domain Eukaryota; kingdom Metazoa; phylum Chordata; order Ceratodontiformes; family Protopteridae; genus Protopterus; species Protopterus annectens. Next base: position 1,116,279,793 of record NC_056731.1, on the reverse strand, counting down.
TTTCACACATTTATCCTGACATTTTTAAATGAAACAAAATAAGGAACAAAGTTATAGTGTTTTGTTTGATGTCTGATGAGCGAAATTTAAACAGCCTATGTGTAAGCTCATATAACTTTTATAGAATGTCTTCTCTGCTGTATGCTACTTATACCTAAGCCAAAAATAATGGGAAGACAAAGTTCTGAATATTATTGTAATTCGCTTAAAAAGTTAGTAAAACAAGAAATGTTATGTAGTCCTATCTCGCTGTAATTCTTTCTGGATGGGTTTGGAGTCGATATTTGGCTCCGACTCGGCCTATACTAAAGCTCGAGAGCTTTTTACTGGCTAGAGGCTAGCCCCTATCCCATGGTGCCTCACAGCAATTCCCCAGATCTCATTTGCCGTGAAAGCTTCAAGGTTGTGTCTTACTGGCTTGTTGGCTAAGTAGAACGATTTTGTACTTAGTCCTTTTCTACCACCTTTTTCTGTCATATATATATATATATATATATATATATATATATATATATATATATATGTGTGTGTATTAATAGTTTCTTCTGTATTGTGCTTCTGTTTTTTGAAAGTTTTCAACCCCTATTCCCACCTTAGGACTCTACGGCCCATTTAAATTAGGGGGGGGGGGCGTAGTGCCCCATTTAAGTTAGAGGGCCTTTCCTCCCTGTGTGTGTGTGTGTGTGTGTGTGTGTGTGTGTGTGTGTGTGTGAATGTTGTTAAAAAAAAAAAAACAAAAAAAAACTTTTCTTCTTCCTTACACTTTTATTTTTTAGTCTTTAACTATGTCTAAAGATAAGGATCATAAGGATCATCTCCCTTCGGGCTTCAAAAAATGTGACAGGTGTGCCCAGAAAATGTCTCAGAGACAACCACACCAGTTGCGTATATTGTCTGGGTGAAGCCCATTTACAGGAACCTTGCACCTTCTGTCACGCTTTTAGTACAAGAGTGTTAAACATAAGCAAGAGAAAGCTTATTGACAGGGGTCTCATAATCAGTTCCTTCCAGGAACAGCTGGAACTTGGTCAGGCAGCTCCAAAATCTTCAAAGAGAAAATCATCGGGCCCGATTTCGGAGCCGACCAAAAAGTCTAAAGCGTCGGAACCAAGGAGTTCCGGTTCCGACTATGCTTCATCTACGGTGCAGTCTATTCCATCGGTTCTGAGACCGTCTTCGGTATCGAAGGTTTTGCCTGACAACGAGACTGTATCTCCTATTTTGAGATCTCCTGTTTTGGAGAGAAGGAGGTCTCCTTCAGTCTCCACCAGATCCTCCAGGACCCTATCAGATGAGGACATTGAGAGGGTGGTGAAGAGGTTGCTTTTGGATCCAGCTCTGGCTAGAAAATTGACCCCTCCAGACCCAAAGGTCTCCGAGCCGTTCCCCGTACCGATCACTGTTCCTCCTCCAACTGCTTCGCTCTCGGAGCCTATTACGTCAGGTTCCTCTGTCTTCGACCCTTCGGCTCTGGGGATTCAGCCTATTTCCTCAAGGCCAATTACTCTATCCTCGATGGCTCAGTCTGGAGCCGAGGGTTCTGGGAGCCGATGCTCTCGTGTCGACTCCAAGGGGGACAGTCACCCTGGGTTCTCTTCAGTACCGACCCTCCCTCTTGGAGCCTTGGCTCAACTCAGCTCGGCTCCCACTTTTGCTTCAGAGCCGTTCCCTCTTGCTAGGAGTCGACCATCCGGCCCCTCGGAGCGGCGGTCTTCTTTGGAGTGGGGGGAAAGCTTTCAAAACTATAGAGAAGGCTTTATCCTCTGCCAAAGCCATTCCTTTGGAACCTGTGTCCCACCAGCAGCAGGCAGCAACCTCTTCCCCTCTGCCACCCCCACAGCGTAGGGAACCAGAGACCCAAGTAGCCGCCATTTTAGGCGCCCCCTCTTCCGAGACCTCCCCGGATTATCCCGCGGGAGAGCATCCTCGGAAGAGGTTATGTAAGAGGAAACATGTCGACTCCCCTGAGTCTGTCACATCAGACACTGATTTAGAGGAATCAGAAGGGTCCCCTAGCTCTCCCTCTGAGGAAGTCTCCTTCTCTGACATCCTAGAAATCCTTAGACAGAGGGGTGAGTGGAAGACTTCTAACCCTACTGAGGATGAATCGGTGTATCTTGAGGCCTTTGGCTCCCGACCCACCACCTCTTGGGTGATACCACCTTATGACCAACTTTTGGGGGTCATTTCGTGGAAAGCATGGACCTCTCCAGATTCAGTGGAAGCCGTCCCAAGGAGGCCAGACAAATTTATGATAGCACCTCAGGACAAGTCTTTCCTTAGCAAGGGAGTTCCAGTTGATGCTAGTTTGGTAGCAGCGGCCACCAAGAAGGAATTATCTGAGACGTCTTCTAATATCCATCCTCCTAACAAGGAGTCCAGGATGATGGATAGGTACGGGAAGCGTACTTTTTCTTCAGCGGCATTTACACTAAGATCGCTGAATTTACCTGACTCATTTCACTCGTCTGCAGAGGGATCACCTGAAAGAGTTAGGAGATACCCTCCAGAGTTCAGTAGCTCCGGGTTCCATGGACAAGGTTTCCACGCAGCTCTCCACCCTTACTTCCATAGCTAACTCCTCCATGAGGCTGATCTCATATGCGGCAGATGGACCAAGCAGGGCAGCCGCAGCAGGAATAGCCCACAAGAAACATTCGTGGATGCGGCTTTGTAATTTTACAGAATCCTTCAAGTCTTCCTTCACTAACGTTCCCTTTGATGGTTCATCTCTTTTTGGACCCCAACTGAAATAGACTTTGACTAGGTGCGAGCAGGAAGGAAAAACATTATCTGCCGTTGGAGTCTGTTTCTCTCTCCCGTCCATACCCTATCCCAAGGGTAATACAGGAGGGAAAATGTGGTTCCGCAAATCCCAAAAAGGTTTTCCTCAGGCACAAGATCAACCCTCCCCCAGGGGCAGAGGGGGAGGATATAATGGAAGACACTGCCCTCATGGCAGAGGAGGTCCATGACATCAGGGAGACAGAGAAGCTTTCTCTGATCATCCCTTCCATCGACCCTGAGGGGTTGCCCGACTGTCCATCTCTGGAGGCAGTCAGGGGTCATATATCGCTGTACCCAAGCGCCTGGCTAACTATCACTCAAGATCGTTGGGTACACACAGTAGTATCCAGAGGTTACCTGACTCCCTTTATTTCCGAACCTCCAACAAACTGGTCTCTTCCAGACGTACCACCCATCCGACTAGACCATGCAACATCAGAGGTCATCTCGTTGCTACAAAAAGAGTCATCCAAGAAGTCCCCGCAGAGCAAGTATCCGGAACTTACTTGATTCTTTTTAGTCCCAAAAAAGGACAGGGAACTGGAGATCAGTTCTAGATCTCAGCAGGCTCAACAAGCATGTAAGAAAATCAAATTTTCGAATGGTCACTCTGCAGTCAATATTTCCCTTTATCGGGAAAGACAACTGGATGTGCTCAATCGATCTCCAGGATGAGTACTACCACATCAAAATGGACAGGCGCTCCAGGAGACACTTACGCTTCCGGCTGGGAGCCAGCCATTTTCAGTTCAGAACACTGCCCTTTGGCCTCACTACAGCCCCCAGAGTGTTTACCAAATGCATTTCAGAGGGTAACGGCTCACTTGAGACGTCAAGGATTCCAGGTGTTTCCGTACCTAGACGACTGGCTCCTCACTGCTACCACCAAGCATCAACTCATAAGGACCAGGGATGAGACTCTATCCTTGTACACCAGCCCAGGCATCACTGTCAACTTGCAAAATCAGTCTCATCTCCCTCGCAGCATATTGTATATCTAGGCTCAAATAGACAAAACCACCATGTCAGTAAAGCTAACACAGGAAAGAGTGGAATCTCTACTCAGTCAGATCAGATCCTTATTAAACAAAGAAAGAGTGCAGGCCAGAGTAGTACTTCAAGTCCTAGGGACTATGGCTTCCTCCATCTTATTAGTTCCTCTTACTCGTCTACATATGAGGATTCTCCAGTGGATGCTGTTTGCACAATGGTTGAAGCAAGACCTTCCATTATCTCACCAGATATTAATAACAAACACATGAAAAAGGGATCTGACATGGTGGTTACACACGAAACAACTTGTCATAGGTCGTCCACTTGTTCCTACCCAAGAGAAAGCAGTTTTGACCACGGACACTTCCCAGATAGGGCAGGGGGGCATTATCTGGGAGAGACAGTCCAAGGTACTTGACAAAACCATGAGAACCACTTACACATCAATGTTCTGGAGATGAGAACAGTGCTATATGTGTTGCAAGCACTTCACAGCTCCCTTCCCATTGGAACGATTGCGATTCAGTCAAGCAACATGTCTGTTGTGTGGTACATAAACAAACAAGGGGGAACAAAGTCTTACCCGCTTTGCAGAGAGGCCTTAAGAGTTTGGAAATGGGTGATGGATACTCAATGCTTCCTGATAGCAATGCATATCCCGGGGAAATCCAACGTAATAGCGGACAAACTCAGCCGAGCAATTCTGATGCCTCACGAGTGGTCCCTGAATCCAATGGTTGTGAAAGAGATCTTTCACAAATGGGGCCAGCCTTGCTGCGATCTATTTGCCACTCACCTGAACACCAAATGCAGCAGCTACTTTGCCCTCATTCCCCATCCGGGGATGTCACCCAGGGATGCTCTAGTTCACGATTGGCCCCTTGGACTTCTCTATGCCTTTCCTCCCTTTCCACTCATACCCAAAGTAATACAGAAAACAAGACAGTTGAGGAGTTCCTTGATCCTCATTGTTCCTTACTGGCCTCGACAAGTTTGGTTTCCTTTCCTGTGGCCCTACCTTTTGGAGGAACCATGGATTCTGGATCCATCTCCAGATCTCCTGATTCATCAATCAGGACAGTTCTACCCCTCCATCCACATCCTCAAATTGACGGCATGGCTGCTCCAATTCTACTTATAGCCAGGTGCATTCCCTTATCTCCAATGGTCAAACACATCCTAATTTCATCCCGTAAACCTTCCACTCAGAAACTATATTCTAGCAAATGGAAAAGGTTTTCCATTTGGGCTACAAACCGGGGCTTAGATCCATATACAGCTACTTTAGAATCCATTTTATCCTTCCTAACAACAATTTTTCATGAAGGAGTGGCAGCCGCTACAGTTAGAGTTCAATTAGCTGCCATTTCCAATTTCCATTTTGGTTTCATGGGAAATCCAATCATGCTACACTCCTTTTAAACCTTCTTAAAAGGAGTTCTCCTTCTTAGGCCCCCAATAAAACAACTTTTAGAACCCTGGGACTTAAATTTAGTCCTCTCATCTTTGATGTCTGCACCCTTTGAACCATCCTCATCTTCAGACATAAAATTGCTATCATGGAAAACCCTGTTCTTGGTAGCTATAACATCGGCTAGGAGAGTCTCGGAACTTCAAGTCCTAACTATTCGATCTCCTTACATTATCTTTCACAAGGATAGAGTCTCTCTTAGGACAAAAACCCTTCGTTTCTCCCTAAGGTATGCTCAGAACACAACCTGAATACTACCATTGAGCTACCTGTGTTTTTTTCCAAACCACTCTAATAAATCAGAGTATAGACTTCACCAGCTAGGTGTCCATAGGGTACTCAGATTCTATATACACGGACCAAATAATTCAGGAAATCTGATCAACTTTTTGTTTCCTTTTCTGACAAAAGAAAAGGCTTACCTGTTTCAAAAATTACTCTTTCAAAATGGCTTTCGGATTGCATATCCTTTGCTTATCAACAAGATGGTAGACAATTACCATTAAAAGCTAAAGGTCACTCTACTAGGGCTATAGCTACTTCATGCACCTTTAGATCTAGGCTCCCAATTGATACTATTTGTGCAGCAGCTACTTGGTCAAGACCACATACGTTTGTCACTCATTACAAATTTGATTTGGCCAACCTGGACAGGTCATCCTTTTGGTCCACTGTGCTGAAGAGTCTCTTTGCTTGAGACACCCAGGATAAAGGTGCTAGGGGTGCTGTCCCATCCAGCAAGAATTACAGTGACATAGGACTACATAACATAAAGAAGTTATGTACTTACCCATAATGTTCCATGTTTGTAGTCCATCTCACCTATATTGTTGCGTCCCTCCCTCCAACCCCCTTCCCATTTGTGGGGGATCTAGTGGACCTTTTTTGGGGGCTGACTGACTTTGCTCTTTATTGTCCACCTGGAATGGATTGTTTCTAATCCCTTCCTTTATTTTACAACTTCTTTCTTATTATTATTACCTGATAGATATTTATTACTTTCTTGCAAACTAGATCTAGGGAATTGCCGTGAGGCACCATGGGATAGGGGCTACCCTCGAGCCAGTAAAAAGCTGTCGAGCTTTAGTACAGGCAGAGTCAGAGCTGAATATCGGCTCCAAACCCATCCAGCAAGAATATAGGCGAGATGGACTACAAACATGTAACGTCATGGTAAGTACATCACTTCTTTTTTTTTGCATTAACATGCATTTTCTGAAAAGTATGAAACTCTAATGTTGGATGTTATTGGCTGTCTTTAATCCTTAGTAATTTGCCAAAAAAATATTCAAAAATTATGTGAGGCACAGGGCAAAAATAGGAGGTAAAATCAAGGACATTCTGCAAAATCAGAAGTAGATAAAAATTATGATGCTACTAATTTTTAGTATGCTTTACTGCCTTCCTCCTATGGTAGTACTGCATTTAGTTTACTAGTTGTAGAACAGTCAAGTCAGCATTTGGCAGTGACAAATGTGTGTTTTAATGTAAATTGTTGGGGATTTAAGAAGTGTTGTTGATTATTCATTGGTAGTCAGTAGTTCAAATACTTGACTTGCTGTGAGAATCAGTGAACAGACGTCTTGTGTACACATGGGAGAAGATGAAAAGATGTTATAATGTTTGGCATGCAAGCCTGGTCTTCATACCTAATTAAGACTTTTGGCTTTTCTTCCCAGGTAATGTCTTATAACGTTGGTGCATTTTACTGTTAATCTCTGATTTAAATAGGTTTATCTGACGTCATATTTCATCTGCTGAGCCATAACAGCTTAAGTGTTTGTGTTTCTTTTTCTTAAAGTATGAGCAAGGCCCTGTTGCTCTTTTATTTCATTACCTACTGGACAGAGGCAACCTGTAAATGCTTGACCACAGTAGCCATAGCCTACATACACCCCTTAGAATAATCTTAAGGTTCCTAAACTTGTCAGATACATTTGGGATACATGGCTAGGCTTTAAAAGGCCCCTGTGGTCATTTGCATAATATATACCTCTGGACCTAATATAATTCTAGTTAATGTTATCCATCTACTTCATTCATTTTGGTGCCCACTTTCATGGTTTCATGCAGCTAGAGCCCATCCTGGCAGGCAGTGGGTGTGAGGCAGTAGCCTTTCCTGCACAGTTTAGAGTAATTACTGTTATTTGTGACTACAGCTGCTAGCTGTATTGTATAACATCGCTGTGAAAATGCTTTAAAAAAACTTGCTGTCAACAAGGTGTATGTCCCTTAACATATTAATTCTTCCAGTTTGAATTATTGACAAGGTGCACTGATTCTGGTATCACTGGTTAGGTATCCTTTTTTAATAAAAGCAGTTATGTTATTCTTTCAAGGATAGTTGGTGAAAATAAGTTTGGGTCACAAAGTTTGTAAATAAATATTTTGTAATATTCCAGTATTAGGATGTGTTCACTGCTTCCACATGTGTCTTGTGCAGAAGCATATTTGGGGGCTTTCAGTAAATATATTTGGAAAGTAGGGACCATGAGTAACAACCTGTGAAGAGAGTTTAGTGTCTGTTCCCAGTTAACTGTGAGTATGAACACTCAGGCTTACTAACTGCCACTTTTAATAGCTATGTGTTTAGAGCTTAATGTACTGGATTTAATGATTTTATTTGAAATGTAGCAGCTGAGGAGTGTTTACAGTGTTTCTAATTTAATAGATGTGTATTAGTGCATCACATGTATAAGTGTGCTATTGTTGTCAGACTAGGGCACAAGTTAAAAATATTTTAAAAGGAAAAGAAGTTACATAATATTTCCCTGCCTCCCCCTCTTTATGAGACTCATTTAAGTTAATTTGGTTTGATACATGGAGAAGCATCTAAAGAAGTGGGTAGTTTATTAAATCAAACAGCAGCTTATATGATATTCCATTAGATGTATCAAAGAGAAAAAATTCTGGTAGGGACTGAGCTAAACAGCACTTTGCATTGAATAGAACACAGGTGGTGATGTTAATAGGGCCGATGAAGCTGATGTCTGTGGTGTTGGACATGGTGGACAAGACTTAATTTGGGGAGATTTTAGGATGGTGGCTCCTAGGGAGGTTTGATAGGGTGAAATTAAGTCAGAGTTGAATTCATCAGTAAGGATATTGGCAATGGCTTAATGATCAAAGTTGCCAGTACTAGTTACTATTAGCTCAGAAGAATTCTCTGACCTGTATTTAACTTTCCTATTATACTTAAAGAATGTTTTGTGATGCATTTGGTTTCAGAAGGAGATTTAATTTTGCCTAATGGCATATTTAAGCATTTTCATCACAGTGATTAGGGGGTTGGTGTAATGGTTAAGATATTTACCTTACAGACACACAAAGTACAGGGTTTGATTCTCACCTTTGAAAGGGAAATTGGTCAGGCTTAAAATGGCTTACAGGAGAAGTTAGCCTAGTACTTACCTATAAACATATGAACAAAATTTTAGTGTACATGACAACACTTATTATTAAGATCTAAGAGTTTCCTACATTTTTATTTTATAGTTTGTTGATGTGAGATCTCCACAATATGGGTTTGTTCTTAACTTGCCATTGTACTTCTATAGGATGGTGACATACATCTTAGCACTGTTATCTAGAGGATAACAGACTTTAGCAAAACATATGATGGATTCTTTTCGGTTGTGTTGGTTGATATTGTCAGTAAATGATGCTTAGTTTGCTTTAGACTAGTCCCTAATGCAGTGAGATTCCTTAGATTCATGTAGACCTAAGGAAGAAGATGACATTGTGGTTGTTGGACAGAACAGTAGAGAGTGATTTGGGGGGAAGCATGGGAAATTAGGAGTACCTGGGGGACCCCACATTGTAGCTGTACCAGTAGACTGCTGTTACCTATGGCAGCCTTGCCTTGAGGGGAGATGGAGTGTGACTTGTTCCAATGTTCCATGCCCAGAAGAGTGTTAACCTTTGACCTTCTCATTTAAGTCTGATGGTCTAAGGATAAACCAAGTTGCCTAACATGGGTAATTGTTGGTAGAGGTGAGGTTAATAGTACACTGATGACCCATAGTTGGGGGTAAGAGTTTAGTTTGGAAGTGAGACCCTTAGAGCAGTAATTTTATTTTATTTTGATTTAATAAAACGCTATCCCACATAAACCACTTTCTTAGAAATGTTAAGGCCTCTTCCATATATATATATATATTTTTTTTAACAGTAACCTCAGATGCAGAGGACTTATAAGTGTGAGGGTGTCCACATGTCAGTGGTATTGAATGTAATATAGGCATCTTCTTCATGTGGTCCACATAGTTTTCTTGACTAAACTCCATGATGCAAAAATCGGTGAACATATAATCCTTATGTAGGATTTAATTGACCCAGACACTGACTGGTTCTAGTCTACTCAACATCAAATAAATGTTTCCAAAACATTGATCAGGTATACTAAGTATACTAATCTAAGCAGCGTAGAACAGATAGTAAAACAATCCAGCTAAGGATGAAAATGTCTTGGATATCATACTAACAAACCTAGAATCTGTCTGCTCCCCACCCATGTGATTAACAGAACACAATGCATCATCTTTAGCCTAAAGGCAATTGCAAACTATAGTAAACCATGATGCAATAAAAGACATATCTACAAAAAAGTAAATAAATAAACAGATTGGAATACTATCCTCTGAGCAAAATAATTGCTCAGGGTATTAAAATGAGTTCTGTTACATTATTAACGTAGTATTTGTAAACGCATACTAGTAAGATACAGAGCAAAAAATCCATGTATGTAATCACAGAATTGATAACATATACAGCAGAAATAAGAGGTATTCGCTTTCAGAATTACCTACTGATAAAATCAAATCTAGATTATATACAGTCCAGAAGCTATGTACTTTACTTAAATCTTCTAGTTATAACTGTAAACCCAGCTTGGTCTTAGAGGCTGAAAGCAGTATTAAAGCATTATTTCAGGAAACTGAAAATTGTGAATTAACATGTAATTTAGTAAACAGTGAAGTGACCTCCCAGTCATAGGATGTAGCAAATCTGTCTCCAGCAAATTTTGTGCAAACTTTACGTTAAGCAAAGAAATATGTTCAAGTGCTATAGAGAAAAGAAGAGCCATCTATTATATGACTACAGACATAACTGTTTACCCAAGTAAAAGTCAAAACTCAAGGTCCGTGGACCAGACACTATACCTGGAGGTTTCGTACATGCAAAACTATACTAAACCATTATCATATGTTAAATGAAATTTTAGCAGCATGTCCTTTACCTGTAATCACAGTATGTAGTGGTTCTAATTCACAAAGCAGAGAGAGTCACATCAGACCCAAATAATTGTAGACCCATCAGTTGGACCAGTATTCTAAGCAAAGTCATGGAGAGAGTCATAATGGAGCTTATCTAACATGACATACACCAGCTTTTGTTGCATAGAGGAACAGTATGGATTTGTTTGAGTAGGTAGTAGCAGTTAATGAAAGCTGACAGTGAATACGTACTTATCCTGACTTTGCTAAGACATTCATACAAGGGAATAAGTGACAAATTAGTAGAATTAAATATCAGTTAATGTATATGTCAAACACTGGTTAATTAAAAGGACACACATGCAACCTAGTAGTTACTGATCTATCCTAATTGAGGATATTCTTAATCTTTCACTGTTGCTGTCCTGATTCATGGGATTTCCTGCTTTGGAAGCACTTGGTTGACCTGACTACCAGAGTAAAGAACTCCCTCCTCCCTGGGCTTGGGGGATGCCCTACCCTGACATCAGTACGGTTGGGTATAAACATAGCCAGTCTTTCTTGCCATTGGAACTCAAAGCAGTTGGGAGTGCATCTGTCAGTCTGCACTGGACTGAGAAATCTTCCAAAGCTAAGTACCCCACTGGGGAACTCTTTTTCTTACCTTTCTCTCATGTCAGATAAAGTAAACAACCGTCTTCGTTGTGTAAACAAATTCCGCACAGAAGCTTTCATACCCTGTGTGCCACTTATTTAGGCCTAAATCACGACACCTCTAATTGCCTTTTGTGCACCCTTTTCAGTGTTAGGACTATAAGACGTAGGATCGAAATCTTGTTTAAGCACCGTAGTCAGCAGTCCACCTCTCATCACTCAATGGCATCTGTCAGTTGTCCCGAGGTTGAGCTCCCTAAGTGAAAGAAGGAAAAAAGACCCAGACTTAGGGCCTGGGATGACAACGTTTCTCTGTCTGCCAGTCCCCAAAGGCTTATTATTGCAGAGGAAGGAGAGATGCCTTTGCAACCCCCTTCTGTGAGCGAGGTGGTGGTGCAGGCCTGGCCTCTCTTGAGAACCTTTCAGAGTCCGACATGCTGTCAGATCCCTCAACTTCAACTCAGGCCTTGGCATTCGGTTCTTCAGTCGGGTCTGGAGTCACTTAGCAGACCCCAGCTTCCGTCAAATGAACCTCAATCAAAGACTTCTCTTTGGGGCATCCGCCAACATTGGTTATTTCTTTCAAAGAAAATGGCATCAGAGTAGTGGGCGTGTACAGGCCCATGGCCAAAGATACTCCTAAGAAGAGCTTGATGTCAGGTCCTGTACCTAGGCCTACCAGCTCCCACCCTGCAGGTTATTAGCAGGATTTGGTTAGTTTGGCAGAGGACCTTATTTCTCTAGTCAGAGGCAGGCAGTCTCCCATGAATCTTCACCAGGAAAAAGGAAGAGAGACCCTACACCTGAGACCTTTTCACAACCAGTAAAACAAGCAGTAGTCACTGGAACTAAAAACCACTTTCGGTAAAACGTTTATTAAACTTAAAAATACACTTATGAAAGCTAAAGGCACTCTATTATACTGAACTTTCATCCTGGTAGGCTCTTCAGGCAAAAATGAATAAATGCAATGACACAACACATGCTTATTTATATGCTGTCATAATCACATGACCATCATCATTATTTAAACCTTTTTCTAAAATTCTCTCAGCATTGGTGTCAGTGAAATGTTACCATTCAGCCCTAGTGTTATATGCACTCCTAGGTGTAATATCCAGTAAAACTCTTCTCACTGTGTACATTCTTTTACATTCCCCCACATACTGTCTCATTTAAACACTTTAGAGTAGAAAATGTAAATTATGCCCAGCACCTTTATCTTTCTTACGTTTATATAAGGGATTAGTTAATATTTCTCTTTTAATTTAAGATAGATGATTTCCAATATGTTCTTTAAACTTCTGATTTGTCTTCCCCACATAATACACTCGATACAAGTTGCAGCTAGCTAAATACACTAAATTTCTGGTTTCACAATTGCCATGTGCTATTAACTTGTATCTTTTACCTGTAATAGGATGAATAAACACATCCTCCTCACATATAAGATGACAGTGTATACGCCTGCCACACTTGGCTGCACCCCTTTTATTTGTTGTTTTTATACTGCTACCTGCTTGTGTGTGCTCCTTATAACACAAAACATGTGTCAGATTCTGACCTTTCTTAGATCCAAAGTTAGGATTAGTCATATTATGCAAATTCAACTGGAGGACATCCTGTAAATGTGCCAGTATTTACTGATTATATTTTTAACCTTATTAGTGTTTTTGTTATAAGTCAAAACAAAACACTAATATAAGTTGTAGGCTGTAGTGGTGCAGCGGTTAGCATTGTCGCCTCAGAGCAAGAGGTTCTCCGATTCGATTCTCGGCTGGAGCGCTTTTCCTCCCTGCAGTCAAATAAGACATGCAGTAGGTGTGTGTGTGCCTTCTGTGTAGGTTGACACCATAAAAACTTCACTGGCAATCAGTCTGCAGACCACTGATCCGCTGTGGTGACCTCTAATAGAAGAAGCTGAAAGAGTGTCGTGTTTTTATTAAAAGTCAACATACATCTGATCTTGCTTTTGGTATGTGTAGAAGTCTGAGCAACCTTCCTTTCTGCTGAAAAAATGGGTCTAGCTGTAGTTGCTCTTTACTTCATGTATTTGTTCAACTGTTTTCTTATTACAGCTCATATCTATAAAGTCAGTAACTACATTCTCAAGCTTGAGTAGTCATGTTCCCATTCATTGTGTTAAGCTTTGCTACCCTAAGAAGCTGATTTCTAACCACATTGTCAAACATATGTTGTGTGGGGGGGTATTGTTCCGATGTAGATATACATTTCCTTTTGCAGGTTTCTTATATAGCTTCCTACCAAGTGTTCCATCATTATTGTTAAAAACAGTGATGTCTAAAAAAGTCAGTGCTTTATTCTGACACTGTCTGCTTACAACTAAGAAACAAACATGTTGAAGACAAGTAACCATAAAATTCATTGAAACTTTCCTTGTCTCCTTTCCAGATAAAAAAACAGGTCATCAAGAAACCTACAATAAAAGCCTGTCTTATCTGTAAACACATTTTCTGTAGCTAACACAAATCTCCATTCCCAAATACACATTACAATATTTGCATTACTGTTGGCAACAGGCATTCCCATTGCTACCCCTTTTCTTTGTATATACAATTGTTCTTGAAATAAAAACACATTATTGTTCAAAACCAATTTCGGTAAATTGCAGAGCATATTAACATACTGTTGTGTCTACTCTGTAAAATTTAAAAGATACTCTGTCACATATTCCACACCTACTTCATTTGGTATCATGGTAAACAACAAGTCTACATCCACTGTGTCAAACAAACAATTATTCAAATCCTTACTTCTAGAACACTAATAAAGTTGATGCAAGAAATCATTAGTGTCTTTTATAATTCTCTCTGTCTTATCAAAAACTCACTCTTATTTGAGTTTCCAAAAACTTGGACGTTGGTTCTGTCACCCGTCCTCTTGCAGCAACTATCGGTCTGAATGAGGAATCAGTCATAGATTTATGTAACTTTGGTAAGCCATATATGAATGGGATAATGGGCATCTCTACAGTTACAAGAACGAACGGTGAAAAACTGTTGATTTTGGTTGTGATATATAAGACGTAATTATAGTAATTAATTGATTATCTGATGAAGTCCAAGTTGTGTGGACGAAAACGCAAGTTGTTTAATAAAGGCGTTAATGAGTTTACTGTGTAGTGCGTAATAAAGCTGAGTTTTTTTAAAAAAAACAGCTTCTCGTTCACTCTGTTAGCCCATTGCGCTCTGTTTTTGCATCTCTACAGTTAATAATTCAACAGTTTATTATTAATCTTATTTTATGCATAGGACTCCCATGCAACATTTAACACTTTGCTTATAATTGTATTGCATTCACTTTGTGATTTTCTCATAATCAGAGCTATTTAGTATATCTCTCATCACACTTAAATAGCATGGGAGTCTAAAACTACTACCCCCCTGCCCTTATCTGCATTTTTAATGATAATCTTATTATTTACCAGTGAATTGACTGCTAATTACTCTTCTTTTATTAAATTAGAAAACTTATCTATTTTTTGATCCTTGTATAGGTTGTAAATTTCTCTCTGCACTGCTCACTCAAAGACATGTATTACATTATTATTACATGGAATAAATAAACTAGATGACTTAAATTTATTAAAATCATCATTAGTAGTATTGCCAAACACTACCTTTAGGTTTAACGTCCTGACAAAGTATTTGAATTCGGCCTGTATTTTAGACACAACAGCGACAGCTCTGGAATGAAATTCGGACCTTTTGAGAAATACATTCCTCATCTCATGTCAGTGTGTACGATGATAAATTGAAAACAAATTTCTTCATCTCCTTATCTGACTGTGAGTTACTGGCATTTGAGATTACTTTTTCCATTGTCGGAATGAGTTCTTCCTCTGGGGCTTGGGCTGAGACATTGGCAGAGGCTCCAATCAATGGAATCCTGGGCTCATATGGGAGTGAGAATCCACAAATGTGCGCTGTTGCCCCTGGCCATTCTCCATTTCTCTATTTACATTCACTTTTGTTAATTCTGAGCTGCCCGAGTTGACTTTTGGGTTGGCATCATCCATCTGTTGAGCAGCTGCTGTCCCTCACTGGTGGAACAACAGTCTATTCTCATGCTCCGATTGGTTGATGCTGTAAAATGCATTTTACTGCTTAAAGCACTTTTTGTACCAGGTGTTCTAGTAACAAAGTTTTGATTATGCTCCATGTGTTGAGAGAAAGGTGTCATCTGCTCAGATATGGCCGTTGATACATGCTCCTTCTCAGAGGTAGTTTCACTGACTGCATTGGTTCTTTTGTCTCCAGACCAAGTGAACAAGTTCCCTCTCTTAAAGTCCCTCAAATCCCTCACTAATTTTCTTTTTTTGTTTCAGTCAGTCTCTTCTCATACGAGACTAACCAGTCTTGCACTTGATATAGCATATCAGGTTGCACAGCGAATTCAATCATAGTAGTCAACTCAGCATACAATGTTTCAACTTCGGCACGTAGTTCTTGCTCTGTCGGACAGCAAAAGGCATGCATTAATTCCATGTACCAAAAAGAGCAGCTGAGGTTAATTAATTGCCATCTCCTTAGATTAATTCCATGTACCAAAAAGAGCAGCTGAGGTTAATTAATTGCCATCTCCTTAATAGATCAGGGTACATCTCTTGATATGTAGGCATTTTTAGTATCCTGAGTCCACATGACAAAATTTTATATTGCAAGTATGCTAAAAAAAACTAATTCTCTGCTATTGTAAATGTTTGAAATGGCATGCATAATCTTCAAACTGTTGTAATTTACTTACAAACTCAGTAGTGTTATCATCTATTATGGCACGATTATCATGCTGGCACCATTCTGTCCCACTTTGTCCTAGTAGTGGGCTGTTAGGAATATCCATAAATTTGTTCAGAAGAAAACAACTTCAATTCAATGCAGCACTCGTAGAGGGAATTGCTCTGAGCTGGTTCATGTCTATGAAGGGCAGTAATAATAAAAATATACAAAATCCAAGAAACAGCCGGTAACTCGAGTAAATCCAGTAACCTTCAGATTCAGAAGCAGTAAAACAAGCAATAGTCACTGGAAACACAAACTACTTTCGGTAAAATGTTTATTGAACTTAAAAATACGCTAATGAAAGGTAGAAGCATGCTAGTAAAAACTTTTGCAGTGCTAGGCTTCTTCAGGCAAAAATGAATAAATGTAATGAAATAGCACATGTTCATTTATATGCTGTCATAATCACATGACCATCATCATCAATTAAATATTTTTCTGAAATTCTCTCCGCACTGGTTTCACTGAATAGCCATGGTACTATATGCGCTCCTAGGAGTAATATCCAATAAAATTGTTCTAACTCTGTATGTTCTTTTCCATTCTCCCCACATATTGTCTCATTTAAACACTTTAAAATAGAAAATTTTAAATTATGCCCAGCACCTTTTTCTTTCTTATATTTATATAAGGCATTACTTAATATTTCTTTTTTAATTTCAGATAGATGATTTCCAGTATGCTCTTTAAAACTTCTGGTTTGTTTTCCCTGCATAATACACTTGACCTAAGTTACATCTGGCTAAATATACTAAATTTCTTGTTTTGCAATTGCCATGTGCTGTTAACTTTTAGCTGTAATAGGATGAATAAATACATCCTCTTCACATATAAAATGACAATATATACACTGGCCACACTTGGAATATACCCCCTTTTTATTTGTTGTTTTTGTACTTCTGTCCACTCATATCTGCTTCTTATAAAGCTTTAAACTGTTCCCAGGGTCTTCAGAAAATGTTTGGCCCCTTCTGCAGAACGAGAGACCTCAAAATTTACCCTTATCTGGACGACTGCCTCATTCAAGCCATGAGTCAGTCAAAGTTCCTCAAGGATTTGGCCTTCACCCAGGCCCTAGTCTCTTCCCTGGGGTTCACCATAAACCTCAGCAAATCCAACACAAACCCTTCCACCAGGCTAGTTTTCCTGGGGGCTCTGCTGGATTCCTCCCTCCAGAAGGCCTTCCTTCCCCCAGGCTTCCTTCTTAACTCAGTACATCCACGACATTATGCAGAGGCAGTGCCTTTCAGCCAGTGAATTCCTCAGACCGCTCTGGCCAGGCTACACATGAAGCTTCAGTGGTACCTGAAAAATCTGTGGTGCCAGCACTCACAGTCCCTGGAGACAGAAATCCAGCTAATTCACTGCCTCAGGGAGGAATTGGCATGGTGGGCATGAGCATGTGCACAGACTCAGGGTCTCCCCTTCATGTTCATTCCTCAGACCAAACCTTAACCACGGATGCATCAGACACAGCCTGGGGAGCCCATTTCTATCCTCAGGCAAATGGGAAGAGCAGTTCAGACACAAGCACATACATTGAAAGGAATTGATGGCAGTACAGACGGGCATGGTGGCCTTCAAGGATCACTGGAAACCAGGGCTTCTCCTTATCAAAACAGACAACACAACAGTCATGCGGTACATAAACAAAGGGACACCAACTCCTACCCTTTGCTGGCTGGCAGTGCAAATCTGGGAGACAGCCAATACTATGGGGTTTCACCTAATGACTCAGTACCTTCCTGGGGCTTAGAACACTCTAGCAGACTGCCTCAGCAGACACTTAATGGATCCCCACTACTGGCAGTTGCATCGAGAAACATTTCTCAGCATAGTCCAGGAATGGGGATCCCCTCAAGTAGACCTCTCTGCCACCGACAAAAATGCTCAGCTAAAAAGATTCTGTTCCAGTAGCAAACTTCACACAGCCTGGAGGACAGATGCCTTCTCCTTCCTCTGGAGCCACCTATTTCTTTATGCATTTCCTCCCCTGCCTCACTTTTCAAGGGTCCTCCTACAAATCAGGGGACAAGGACTGAGGGTTATCCTGATAGCCTCAGACTATCCAGGCTGCACTGATACTACCCTGCTACTGAATATGATCAAAGAAAAGCCTTGGCAGTTACCTCAGAGAGTGGATCTGCTGACTCAGGCAAAGGGGAAAGTTTGTGCACCCCAACCTGCAGCCTCTCAAACTCTCAGCCGGGATAATTCATCAAAATTCTATGCTGAGCACTCCCTGAGTAGTCAAGTGCTTAATATCCTCAGAGTTTAGAAGACCCACTACTAGAAAAACATACTCTGCCAAGTGGAAAAGATTCTCTACTTGGTGTCAGCAGCAAGGCCTTAACCCTATCTCAACCAACATTTCAGCCATTTTGGAGTACCTGTCTATCTTAGTGGACAAATTCCTATCCTTTTCATCCATTAAGATACACGCTTCTGCCATTTCAGCCCTCATCCCTACTTTTCCTCCTATCTTTTCCCACCCCCTAATGAAACCGTTCCTTAGGGAAGTGCTGCACGTCAGACCTCCCAGGAAGCAGCCCACCCCTCCTTGGGACCCCAACTTTGTTCTAGAAAAATTGACCTTACCCCATTTTGAACCAACTGCTTCCACTAATTTAAAATTCTTGACCTGGAAATCTGCCCTTTTACTGGCTATATCACCTCAGCTAGAAGGGTCTCTGATTTGCAAGCCCTCATAGCAGTGGAACACTTTCTTATATTCCACTTAGACAGAGTTTCACTTACGAGTTAACCTTCCTTTATGCTCGAGGTGGTCACTGACACTTCCCTAAACCAAGCCATACACTTGCCTACTGTAGAATATGTATGTGTGTTGTACCTTTAAGAACCATTTCCAAGGATAGCACGTGCATATAAGTAGCAAGCATGTGCTAGTTTCAGTGCCATTTTGAGAGTGCAGCCAGAGAGTGAACATGTATGAGAGAGAGGGTCATGTTGTTTATAAGTTTATCTAAGTTAAAGTTATTGCCTACTCATTCTGGATTTGTTTGTACATAATAAAGCTGCATATACAGAACCCATGAATGTTCATCTGTTGCATCCTGACTGGCAGAAAGACCTGGTGCTAGAACCGGGATTCCAGAGACTGCTTTTCAGAGATGTGAGGTGCAGAATTAGCATTGAAGGTAAAATAAGAGAAATGAGAGCAAAAAAAGGGCCAGAAATGAGCTAAAGGTAGTGAAAGCTTGCACGAATGATTATTTTATTAAGAGAGAGAAAATGGAGCATTACAAAGGCACAAAATGCATTACTAAGCAAATGAATAGCACAGAAAGTTTATTAAGCAAACGAAAAGCATAAAAAACTTTATTATTTAAACGGAATGTTCGAAATTAAGATATCTGATAGAATGATTATCAGAAAAGCCTGTGGGAGGTTCAGAGTCACCTCAGAATTTCAAAATGAGCATGTTTAGAGTAAAATGAGCGCAAGAATAGAGATTAAATGGGCAAAACAAATATAAAAAGGGCAGAAAGGGCATATTAAGCGTAAATAAAGCAAGGCAACTGAATGTTTTTTGGCAAATTAGTGTTTTGGCATAAACTACTATTTTGCATCACCAAAGCCCAGAATAGCATAAACAGAGTTATTCGAAGCATCGCAGAGTGTGTAAAAGTGCTTACAGTGTGTGTTTATTACTGTGCATTTATTCTGAAGAGTTTAGCTTGTGCAAAGTGCAACTATTTTGTGAAGTGCAGTTAAAATACAGCCGTTTCGAAATGTTTCTTGTGTTGGCGTGTCTAATCATGAAGGGCCACCATTACAGAGTGTTTCCTACACTGTAAAAAGTTATTTAGCAAAGTGCAGCCATTTTTGGAAGTGTTTCTGTGTGCTGTGTACTGTTTATTCGCAATGTGCGGTTAATTCGAAATGTTTCTTATTCTGAGCTTCTTCTATTGCCCAGTTTTATGTGCACAGTGCAGTTACTTGAAATGTTTCTTACACAGATAAGAGGTGATTTCTCAAAGTACAATTATTTCAACAGTATTACAGTGCTTGGGAGACTTTTTTCACAAAGTATTTAGCAGAGTTCTATTACTCAGAGGGTTATTGTGCTATTGGGCATAGTTACAACTATTGGCATACATTTCTGGCATATATATTTATGTGTGTATGTCCGTACATACTTGCAAAAGCCTTCACTGTTGTGTTAATATGGCAGAGGCATTTCGCAGACCAGGACCACTTGTCTTTGATCAGAATACTGCAGAGAATTGGAGAATATTTGAGCAAGAGTATATTTTCATACAAGCAGCTTACTCAGATAAAGATGCACACACCAGGGCATTAATTTTGCTAAACCTAGCTGGGTCAGAGGCCATTGATAGAGAGCGTTCATTTGTGTATGCACCAGCAGTGTATAAACGAGGAGAAAAACATCATATTGTTGTTCAGGTTGAATCAAGAGAAGACCCCGAGTGTTTGAAACTTAAATTCAGAGAAATGTTTAACCCCCAGACCAATGTTCCATTAGAGAAGCGTTTGTTTTACACAAGGGACCAAAGGCCAGGAGAAATCTTTGTAACTTACATTACTGACTTGAGAAACAAAGCTAAAACTTGCTTGTTTGGTGATTTATAAGATGAGTTAATAAAGGACAGGCTTGTATGTGGTATCATCGCTGCTGTGAGGAAGATTTTGCTTTGTGACAAAGATTTAACTTTGAGCAAAGCCATTGAGATTTGCCATGTCCATGAAGTTACAGAAAGGCACACAAGTATGCTGGCTAGTGATAAGAGCATAGTTTCAGCAGGCTGCAGAGCAAATGTAGACAGCATGCAGCATGTGGTAAGCAGAAACAGGCCTAAGCACATGGCAGCTGCAGCCCCTACAGGACTTCCTGCGAAACCCCGTAGTTTTTCAGCAAGTTCTAAGACTAGTTCAGTTAAAGGAGTATGCGCAGTACAGCACAAGGGTGAATCAGCAAAATGCAAGTCAATCTTCATTGCTAACTGTTATAATTGTGATGCCAACTATAAGTCCAAAGAGAAAAGTGTTTAGCATTTGGTCAGCAATGTCACGAGTGTAAAATATGGAATCATTTTCAAAAGTTTTGGAAGTCAAGTAAACCTCACTCAGTTGCAAAGAAAGATCACTTAAAAAAGCAAACTGATCATGTAAGCTTGCAGTCTACTTTCTACGTAGATAGTACATCAGTGATTGGTGAAAAGGTTAACGCAGTAGATTTATTAGCAAAGAGCGAAGTGTTTTGTACTGTCCTGATCCATGGCAAATCCATTGAGCTCAAGGTAGACACTGATTCAAAGTGTAATGTTATGTCAGCAGAAGCATTTGCCAAAGTAAGGGCTGGTGAACAACTTAATGTGGCTAGTTGTAAGGTGTAATTTGTCCAGTTACAAAACTAACTGAATGGGTGTCGTCTATGTTAGCAACTCATAAAAAAAGGCTCAGAATATTCATCAACCCAAGAGACTTGAATAAGGCATTAAAGAGATCTCATCATCCTATGCGAACAGTTGAAGAAGTTGCAGCCCTAATACCGAATTCCACTATATTTTGTCTTGGATGCAAAGAGTTCATTTTGGCAAGTAATGCTTGATCGCAAATCTTCATTATTGACTACATTCTGTACCTCATTTGGAAGACATAGATTTCTCAGGATGCCATCTGGAATAAATTCTGCAGGTGAAGTCTTCCAGCGTGCAATGGAACAGATCTTCTCAGGTTATCCCTGTGCATTAATAGTAGATGATTTGTTGGTCGGAGGCAATGGTGAAGCAGAGCATAAAAGAAACCTCAAGAAAGTTTTAGAGCACGTGAAGTGAATTTAAAGCTCAAGCCTGTAAAGTGCAAGATGTTCTTCATCTCACATTGCTGCAGTCCTTACACTTGGGTAGTCCGCTGTCCTCGGTCGGCCCGAATATCAAAGTATAAGGCTGACGTCGGTCAAGGCGCATTTGACTGACATCAGGACGTCAGGGTACAAATGCGCATGACCGACGTCATATCCTCAGTCTTTTTTGCCGCATGGTCCGATGCAGAAGCAGCGTTGCAAGTGCCGTTCGGCGTTCTGAAATTTTTCGAATTCGGAGTTTCAGACCGAGTCAAAGTTGGCTAAGTACCCGTTGGGAATATTTTAGTTTTTTCTTGCCTCAGTGGTTTACCGGATGTAAGAAAAAGTGAATAACTGTATTTCTTGTGGGAAACAGATACCGCATAGAGATTATCATACTTTGTGTATTCCTTGTTTAGGGCCTGAGCACGACGTTGTTGGGTGTCGCTCTTGTGCTAGATTTAACAAGCGCACTATAAAGAGAAGGTTAGATTGTGCCAGGTTAGTCTTCGGGAAGCGGTGCAATTATAAAATGCCGTTGGATACTCCGACGCCCGCTTCTTCGAAGAAGCGCAAGGACAAAGCAGCTAAGCCTAGGCTAGAAGAACCGTCCGTGCGGACGCCGGTTCTTTAGAGGTCTCGGTGGAGCCAGTGGTTCTGCCAGAGGTTTCTTTGGAGTCCCAGGGAGAGACTTTGTTATTGCAAGATG
Source organism: Protopterus annectens (assembly GCF_019279795.1). Lineage (NCBI taxonomy): Eukaryota > Metazoa > Chordata > Ceratodontiformes > Protopteridae > Protopterus > Protopterus annectens. The sequence continues at coordinate 1,116,257,334 of NC_056731.1, read as the reverse complement.
TGGCCTCTCAGGAGGCAGGCCAGGCTGAAGGGGCTTCTCAGGTTACTGTACTCCCCTCCCTTCCTAGGGTGGTTAGGCCCTCTCCTTCTGTTTCCAAGGCTTCTCCCAGGGGCAGGCCAGGTTTAGCTTCAGTTGGTGTCACCCCTAGTTCTTCAGGGACTGTGCCCAAGAAGCATATGCTTAAAATGGCTGAAGATTTGATTACTTTGATTAGAGGTTCTATGCCCCCTCCTGATAAGAGACCTAGGGTGGAACCTGAGCTTGGGAGTTTTGAGCAGGCTTCGGATGTTTCAGAGTCTTCGGCTGAAGACTTGCAAGAGTATTCTCCTTATTCTGATTCTGATGTGGATGATTCTACTCCTTCTGCTTCTCCTCCTGAGGATTTTTCTTTTTCAGAGACCCTTCATTCCATGAGGGAGCATTTTAAGTGGGAAGGTCAGGACTTCTCGGATTCCAGGAAAAGGCTTAGGGAATTTTTGTTTTTACCCCAGCATAGGCCTTTGGCTATACCTCCTGTTCTGGATGTGGTGGAAGATGTTTTTGCAGAGGCTTCTCTTAATCCTGATTCTTTGCCTCCTGCTCCTGTTAAACCGGATAGGTATTACAGGGTGCCTGAAGCTCATAAGTATCTTTTAAGAGTCCTAGGGCAGACCCAGAAACTGTTAGTCAGGGGCCTAAAGGTGTTAAGGCTTCTGTTGTTAAAAATCCGGTTCCTCCAGATAAAGAGGCCAGGGCTTTGGATAGATGGGGAAAGAAAGTTTATACTTCTTCCACCCTAGCTATGAGGGCTTTGAATTGCCAGTTTCACATGTTGAAATACCAAAACTATCTCCTTTCACAATTGAAGTCTAAGGTAGATGCTCTGGCGGAAGGTATTGAGTGTAAAGAGTTACAAGATTTAGTACATGTTTCTGAACAGGTGGGTAAGCATTCTTTGCAATGTGGTTTTGATGCTGTACAGGCCTCGTCTAGGGTGGCTGCCACTGGGTCAGTTCTTCGCAGGCACGCCTGGCTGAGGGATCAGAATTTATCTGACCATGTTAAGACAAGGATTTTAGATGCTCCTTTACAATCTGATGTGTTGTTTGGTACTCCTGTTGAGTCAGTCTTAAAGAAAATGGAAGACAAGGCTAAGTCTATGCAGACTGTTAAAGATTTTTTGCAGGTTCAGCCTCCGAAGTTTAGTAGAAATTGGCCTACCAAGGGGTGGACGTATCCGTCTTATGATTCCCAGTCTAGGGGTAGGTCTAGACGTGGTAGGGACAGAGCTCAGGGCTCTTTCAGGCCTAGAACAGGGAGTTCACCTGCACAGTCTTCGGGTGAGGGCAGGGGTCAGTCCTTTCGTAAACAGACCCAATGACCTACCTTTTCAGCTGCCAGAGCCTGCTCGTCTGGCAGCACCTTTGGGAGGAAGGTTGGCACTTTTCAAGGAAAATTGGAGTTTAATTACCCAAGACAGATGGGTATTGGACATCATACACCACGGTTACAGGTTTTATTTCCATACCTTGCCTCCTTTCAAAGGCATGCCAGACGTTCCTCCTCAGCAAAGAATAGAGGCTCACAAACAAATTTCTCTGTTGCTTCAAATAGGGCCATACAGCCGGTCCCTATGCTAGAAGTGGGCCTAGGATTTTATTCTCGCCTGTTCCTAGTACCAAAGAAAGGGAACACGTGGAGACCAATTTTGGATTTATTTACCCTCAACACTTATCTGGACATTCCCAAGTTCAAAATGTTGACGTTACAACAGCTTTTACCTCTGCTGGGCAAAGATCATTGGATGGTAACTTTGGATCTCAAGGAGGCTTACCTTCATGTTCCTATCAGACTGAGTTGCAGGAAGTATCTGCGTTTTCGGGCTGGGACTTCTCATTATCATTTCTCTGCATTGCCCTTTGGCTTATCTACTGCGCCCAGAGTATTCACGAAAGTTCTGGCTCCAGTGATAGCTTTCCTCAGGCTAAAAGGAATACAGATCTATCCTTATTTGGACGATTGCCTGATTCTGGCTCAAGGAAGGACGAGCTTCTTCATCATTTGGAATATGTGATAGCAGTGCTAAGATGCCTGGGGTATTCTGTGAACGAAATAAAGTCCAGTCTAGTACCCTCTCAGGACATGTGCTTTCTGGGTGTAAGACTGAATACAGCATCCCAGATGGCCTTTTGACCCCGGACAAACAAAAGAATCTTTCCCTTTACTTTCATCAATTGTCTCATCAGTCCAGGCTGACTGCAAGGACAGTCCTTCAAGCCTTGGGGTTCATGGCATCTTGTATTCTGGTGCTTCCCAATGCCAAACTGCATATGAGGAAGTTACAATGGTATCTCAAAAATGTATGGACACAGCACTGCCAGGATCTGGACACTGTCATTCAAATAATACCTTGCATTCAAAAGGAATTGTTGTGGTGGGCTCAGGAATGTCACCTAAACAAGGGACTCTCTGTGACCCGGCCAGAGGCGAGTCAGATTCTAACGACAGATGCCTCAGACAAAGCTTGGGAGCTCATCTGAATGGAAAGTGGATACAAGACAAGTGGCCTGCCAGACTCCAACATCTACATATCAACTTGAAGGAGATGTTAGCAGTCCAGTTTGCATTAATAGCTTTCAAGGATTTACTTCTTCCAGGGCAGGTGTTGATTCTAACAGACAACACAACTGTCATGTGGTACATCAACAAGCAAGGGGAACACATTCTTATCCTCTATGCAGGCAAGCAATGATTTTGTGGGAGACTGCTCTCAGTTTACAACTAAATCTTCAGGCAAGGTTTCTGCCGGGAGCACAGAACTCCTTAGCAGATGTGTTAAGCAGACAAATCATGGATCCCCACGAGTGGAAATTGGATCCTCATGTATTTCAGAAATTGACAGTGTCATGGGGAACTCCAGACATAGATCTGTTCGCTTCTCCACTAAACCACCAGCTGCCAAAGTTTTGCACGAAAAGGTTTCATCCCACAGCTTGGAAAGTGGATGCTCTTTCTTTCAATTGGAGCAATCTTCATGTGTACGCCTTTCCACCTCTGCCTCTCCTTCCAAAGGTACTACTCAAGGCCAGACAGGACAAACCAAGGATGATTTTGATAGCTCCAGATTGGCCTCGACAGCATTGGTACCCATTACTGAGTAGCCTGGTACGGGAGCCTCCATGGCCTTTGCCTTCGATTCCACACCTGTTGTCTCAGGAGGACAGTCATTTGCTCAATGTCAAGCTTCACTCTCTTCACCTAACAGCCTGGCATATTCTGTTTTGAACCATAGTGGGTCTCACCTTCCACAGCAAGTTTTGAATGTTATTTTGGAAGCTAGAAGGCCTAGTACAAGGAAAGTGTACGCAGATAAATGGAAGAGATTTTTATTTTGGAGTGCAGCAACGGATTTTGATGTTTCTGAGCCTAATTTAAGTGTGGCTCTTCAATATCTTACTGAGTTACTGGACAAAGGTTTGTCCTTCTCTTCTATTAAGGTTCATGCTGCAGCAATTTCGCTCACTATGATTGTGACCCACCATTGTTTTCTCATCCTTTGTTTAAGCAATTTCTTAGAGGGGCAAAGAATATAAGACCCCACGTAGAGCTCCTACTCCTGCTTGGGATCTCAATTTTGTGTTGGAGAAACTCACTCTACAACCTTTTGAGCCTGCAGCTACTACCGAGTTGAAATATTTATCATGGAAGACTGCTTTTTTGTTGGCCATTACCTCTGCAAGAAGGGTTTCTGAGTTGCAGGCCCTTATGGTGGTTGAGCCTTTCTTAATTTTCCATAAGGATAGGGTATCTTTACGTACTAATCCTTCCTTTATGCCTAAAGTGGTTTCTAGTGTGGCTTTAAACCAAACTATTCATTTGCCTACTTTTTATGCAAATCCCCAAAATAAAGGGGAAAAGATTTTGCACACTTTAGATGTACACAGGCAGTTGCGATATTATTTGGACAGAACTAAAGGGTTCAGGCAGTCTCAGCAGTTATTTGTTTCTTTTGCTTTGAGTTCTCAGGGCAAGCCGGTGTCAAAACAAACTATTTCTAAGTGGATTGGGTTTTGCATTGCTTTCTGTTATTCCCATCATGGCAAGGAGATTCCAGCTGGGATTAGGCCTCATTCCACTAGGGCTACTGCCACTTCAACAGCTTTTTTGAGGGGGGTGGCAACTAAAGATATTTTGGAGGCAGCTACTTGGAGTTCACTGCATACTTTCTCTAGGCATTATCACCTTCCACTTTATTCTAAATCTAGGGCTGGTTTTGCCACTGCTATTTTGCAGGGCATTTTGGCAGCTCCTGCTTCCTTATAGTTTTGCCATCCTCCCTTACCTCTGCTTTGGGATTCTACCCAAGTGTAAGGACTGCAGCAATGTGAGATGAAGAACATAGTACAGTTTTGTACCTACCATAAATGTAGATGTTCAAGATCCACATTGCTGCAGTCCAATTTACCCTCCCTCCTTCCCTCTGTAGTTAGAGGCGGTTGTGTGGGTTGGGTTGTCAATATGGTGTATATTGTATATATTGTACATATTTTTAGTGCTAGGGTGGTTGGTTGGTTGTTTGCTGTCTTTTGGTTTTGACCTTTCTTTTTAGGGTCTTCTGACATCTGGGGCAAGAAAAGACTGAGGATATGACGTCGGTCATGCGCATTTGTACCCTGACGTCCTGATGTCAGTCAAATGCGCCTTGACCGACGTCAGCCTTATACTTTGATATTCGGGCCGACCGAGGACAGCGGACTACCCAAGTGTAAGGACTGCAGCAATGTGGATCTTCGAACATCTACATTTATGGTAGGTACAAAACTGTACTTTCCGATTACCAGAAGTCACATGTGTAGGTCATTTATTTACCAGTACAGGTTTTACGACCTTACCCATCTAAGCAAACAGCTATTCTTGAGATACCAGTACCAGATAATGTTCAAGCTCTACAGTGTTTTCTTGGTATGATTAACTATTTGGGCAAGTTTATACTAGATTTCAGTGAATTGACAGTGCCTTTAAGAGAACTGATGCGCAAAAATGTTACATGGTCTTGGCTAGAGCAGCATCAGAGAGCATTTGATGACCTTAAGCAGAAAATTGCCACTCTACCTACACTAAGATACTATGATGTCAATAGACCAGTTACTCTTTCCTGTGATGCTTCAGAGGTTGGTCTTGGTGCAGTTATTCTTCAAGAGGGCCGACCAGTAGCCTATGCATCTGGAATTCTTACCTAGACTGAAATGCAATATACTCAGATTGAGAAAGAACTTTTGGCAATTATGTTTGCATGTTCAAAATTTCATGATTATATTTATGGTCAAGCTGTCTGGATTAAAAGTGATCATCAACCTCTAGTTACTATCTTAAAGAAGCCTATGCATTCCACTCAAGCAAGATTGCAAATAATAGTGCTGAGATTACAAAAGTATAACTTCAAAATGGTATATACAAAAGGCAAACTTCTTTATCTAACTGATACCTTATCCAGATTGCCCAGAAATGTAACTGAACAGTTTGATGCAGAGAATTTTGACTTTGTCTTGGAAGTGCATAATTATTCGACTATGAGACTTGATGAGCTGAGAGATCATAAAAAGACTGATCCTGTTCTGCAAAAGCTCAACCACTACATCCAGGTAGGATGGCCGTCAAAGCAATCCAGTGTTCTGCTTGAAGTACAACCTTATTTCCTCACAGAGATGAGATGTTGATGGAAGATGACATTATTTTTAAAGGTCCTAAAGTCGTTGATGTTCTTCGTGTTTCACTGTTGCAGTCACCACATTTGCGTTATCTGCCTGCAGGTAGCCCTCAGCTGGCCTGAATACCAGAGCCTTGGATTCCTGCATCTGATGCTCTCTCTTCTTCCATGACATCAGGCTGTCAGGGGTATAAAACATGCAGCCGACGCCATTACATCAGTCTTTCTTGCTGTGCGGTGCTGATGCAGAAGCAGTTTGCAAGTGCTGATCGGCCGACTCCTGAAATTTTCGTTTTCGAGTTTCAGAACAGAAGTCTTCAAAAAAAAGTTAAGTACCCTGTTGGGGATCTTTTTTCTTGCTCCAGCCAATATCAGTAAAAGTTAACAATTGTCTTACCTGTGGAAAGCAAATACCTCATAAAGATTTTAATTCGTACTGCATTCCTTGCTTAGGCCCAGACCACAACGTCCCTCGCTGTCAGTTTTGTGCCTTGTTCAACCCCCAAACTATTTGTCGTCAGGCTATATTTGCAGCAAATTATTTTGGTACTCTGTATCAGTACTCCGAAATGGCTTCGTTAAGCCATCCGACTACTGATCTTCCGAAAAAACATAAAGATAAAGACAGACCGCATAGGTCCAAAACTGCCAACAGCACTTCCGTTAAGCTAATCGCCAGTCTGCTGGTACTCAGTGAGGCACTTTTGCAGCCCCCTGATACCCGCTACCTCAGATTCGCAGGCCTCTACTGAGACCCATTCGGAGTCCGGTATTCCACGAGATGCTTCTTCGACTATGGAACCTGCGGATGTCTCTACCTTGGATGGGTACGGAGCCACTGTGCAGGCACCGGCTTCTGAGGGTGTACTCAGGCCTACAGACTTGCATTTTAAACCGACGCCATCTTCTTCATCCAAACCTAAAACTCGCACCATGTCTAGAAAACTGACATCCAAACCACATGCTCAGGCCCATATGCCTAAAAAACAAATGCTTCCCGTTATTATCTTAATTAGGGAAAGCCAGCCTTCCCCATCTAAGAGACCTAGAACTGATTTTCCTTCTGATTCTTCTGATCAGGAATCTGATATTTCTGTTCCTTCTGATGACCAGGATTTGCTTTTATCTACCTATGAGGATTCTGATGCAGAGGATTCCATTCCCATTGCTTCACCTCCAGAAGATTTTTCTTTTGGTGAAACCTTGCACACTTTTAGAGGGAGCATTTCCGCTGGGAAAGCCAGGAGTACTCTGACTCCAAAAAGAGGCCTAAGGAATGCTTACTCCTTCCTCAACACAGGCCTTTAGCTATCCCTCCTGTTCTGGACATTGTAGATGATGGTTTCTTGGAATCTAGCCTTTCCCCAGACACTTCACCTCCAGCTCCCAGAAAACCTGACAGGTATTACAGAGTACCTGACTCTCACAAGTTCCTCTTCAAGAATCCTACTGCGGATCTAGAGACCATTTCCCAAGGACCAAAAGCTGCCAAAAATCCTACCCCCTCTGATAGAGATTCTAGAGCCTTGGATAGATGAGGTAAGAAGGTATACACTTCTACTTTGGCCATTAGGGCTTTAAATTGTCAGTTTTGTTTGTTAAAGTAACAATAGCATGTTATGAGACTACTTAAACAGAAAATGATGTTGATTCCTGACTGTGCTGAACACAAAGAATTACAGGATTTAATGCATTCTGCAGAACAATTTGGTAAACATACTTTGCAATGTGGGTTTGACTCTTTAGAAGCATCTTGCAGGGCTGCTGTCACTTGCTCTGTACTTAGAAGGCATGCTTGGCTTAAGGAGCAAAACTTGCCAGATCATGTTAAAGCTAAATTACTGGATGCTCCCTTAAACCAAGACCGCCTGGTTGGCAACAAAGCAGAAGTCCTCAAAAAGAATTGAGGAAAAAGCTAAACCTGTGCAAACTGTTAGATTTCCTACAAGTACAGCCTCCAAGATTTAGTAGGCATTGACCTTCAAAGAATTGGTCCTTTCCAGTCTCTTCCAGGCCTTCTCAGTCCAAACCCAGGAACAGCAGACCACCTAGGTTACAGTCTCAGGCTACACACAGGCCTAAGCAGTGGGGGGCTCCCACTTCAAAAGCAGGGAGTAGTAAGCCACCCCCCTATGGATAAATGGCACAGTGACTTAACCTTAACCCTTCCAAGCCCTGCTCCCTTAGGAGGAAAGCTCACCCTGCATACAAAAAACTAGGAACTCATTACCCAGGACAAATGGGTTTTGAATATAGTTTCCCAAGGATACAGATTCCACTTCCACACCCTACCAACCCCAAACGGTTAGCCAGACCTACCCCCAAATCAGTGGGTGGAGGCCCAACAGCAGGTTCTCTCTTCTAAGTATCAGGGCTTTTCAACCTGTTCCAGCAGAACAAAGGGGACATGTTTTTTATTCAAGACTTTTCCTGATACCCAGAAAAGACTGCTCCTGGCATTCTATCCTGGACCTCTCTATTCTAAACACCTTTCTGGTAATCCCAAAATTCAAAATGCTAACACTTCAACAGCTGCTTCCTATCCTAGGCAAAGATGCCTGGTTGGCAACCTTAGACTTAAAGGAAGCTTACCTGCACATTCCAATAAGGGAATCTTGCAGGAAATACCTACGCTTCAGGGCAGGCTCCATGCACTATCAGTTCTCTGCACTTCCCTTTGGCTTATCTACTGCGCCCAAGGTATTCACAAAGTGTCTAGCTCCAGCCATTGCATTTTGCATGCAGAGAAGTATTCTAAGATACCCATACTTGGACGATTGTCTGATTCAGGCAGAAGGCCAGGACTTGCTATTAAAACATCTGGCATTCATATAGAAGCTTCTAACCTCACTGGGGTACACCATAAACAAAGAGAAACCTCACCTAGTACCCTGCCAACAGATAATATTCCTGGGAGCAAGCTTGAATACAACTTCCCAGATGGCTTTCCTCACTCCAGAGAAACAAGTTTATTTGATAGCCTACTTCAAACTATTGGCCAAAGAGCCCCAGCTATCCACAAGGAAAATTCTGCAAGCCCTGGGGTTCATGGCCTCTTGCATTCTACTAATTCCAAATGCAAGACTGCATATGAGGAAACTACAATGGTATCTAAAAAGTCTATGGTGTCAACATTCTCAGGACCTGGAGTTAATGATTCCTATCATTCCTTGTATAAAGACAGAGTTCCTTTGGTGGGCAGAGGTCTGCTACCTTAACAAGGGGCTCCCTTTCACTCTACCCCCTGCCGCCCAAACCCTAAGAACAGATGCATCAGACTATGCATGGGGGGCTCACTTGGCAGGGCAGTGCATTCAGGGCAAATGGAACCCGAGACAGATGCACCTGCATATCAACCAAAAAGAAATGTTAGCTGTACAGAATTCCCTGACAGCCTTCAAAGACCGCATTCTTCCAGGACAACTAGTGGTAAAGACAGAGAACACCACAGTTATGTGGTACATAAACAAGCAGGGGGGAACCCACTTGTACCCTCTCTGCAGACTAGCCATAGCTGTGTCGAACACAGCCTTGAGCTACCAAGTGCACCTACAAGCTCAGTTCCTGCCAGGCAAGCTAAATTCACTGGCAGACAACCTAAGCAGAAATCTCATGGACCCACACGAATGGAAACTGGAACCAAAAGTATTCAACCTCTTGAGGAACAAATGGGGGGCTACGGAGGTAGACCTGTCAGAACTACTAATTAGACAAAGTTTGCACAAGGACTTCCCACAGTCAAGCTTGGAAAGTGGATGCCCTGTCCTTTACCTGGGAAAGCCTCTCGGTTTATGCCTTTCCCCCTCTGCCTGTCCTCTCAAAGGTTCTGCATAAGATCAAACAGGACAAGCCAAGGACAACACTGATTGCACCAGACTGGCCATGCCAGCACTGGTACCCCCTCTTGCGCAGTATGACACTGCTAGAACCATGGCACCTGCCTCAGACCCCTTCCCTGCTGTCCCAGCAGGTGGGCCAGATTCTGGACCCTCAGCTTCAAACCCTGAACCTTGCAGCCTGGCTACTTCCTTGAGCTCTCAAATGGCATCCCTCAGTAAGCAGGTGCTAGATATCATTCTGGAGGCAAGGAGGCCTAGTACTAGAAAATCATATGTTGAAAAGTGGAAAAGATACTGTTCCTGGAGCCAGACTCAGGGGATGGGCACAACGGTGCCCAGTTTACCTCATATTCTTCAGTACTTAACAGAAATGCTCCACAAGGGCCTATCCTTCTCATCAATTACAATTCATGCCTCTGCTATTTCAGCACATTATAATACTGAACCGCCCCTCTTCTCTCACCACCCTGCTGAAGCAATTTCTTAGAGGGGCCATAAATTCAAGACCCCCCCCATCCCCCCCCCGCCAGGAGAGCCCCTACTCCAGCCTGGGACCTTAACTTTGTATTGGAAAAGTTCACTCTCCCTCCCTTTGGGCCAGCTGCAACTGCAGAGTTGAAATTCCTTTCTTGGAATACAGCCTTCCTTCTAGCTATCACTTCAGCAAGAAGAGTGTCTGAATTACAGGCCCTCATGGCAGTGGAACCCTTCATTATCTTCCATGCAGAGTTTCCCTCAGGACCAATCCTTCCTTTATGCCCAAGGTGGTGTCTAGTGTGGCCCTAAATCAGTCCATTCATTTGGCTACTTTTTTCCCTAATCCACAAAACAAAGGAGAACAAATACTGCACTCTCGGGATGTGCACAGACAACTTAGATTTTATTTGGACAGGACTAAGCCTCTCAAAAAATCTGAACAGCTGCTAGTTGGCTTTGCTGCAGGGGGAGAGGGGAAGGCCATTTCAAAGCAAACCATTTCTAAATGGATAGCCCATTGCATTAATTTCTCCTACAAGCACCATGGAAAGCCTACCCACAGGGGATAAAATCACATTCCACCAGGGCTGCATCTACCTCTGCAGCCTTTCTCAGAGGTGTCCCTACCAGGGACATCGTAGAAGCTGCTTTGAACATACCTTCACCAAGCATTACCACATGCCTATTTTTTCTAAATCCAGAGCTGGTTTTGCCATTGCAGTCTTGCAGGGCTTAATAGCTGGCCCTAATGCTCTCTAACTTCCTCCTCCCTTCCTTAGCTTTGGGAATCGGCCCAAATGTGATGACTGCAACAGTGAAACACGAAGAACATAGTACAGTTGTGTGCACTTACCATAAATGTAGATGTTTGACTGTATTCACTGTTGCAGTCCTGGTTACCCTCCCTCCAGCTTCCTGACTTTTCTTGGCTCTACCTTTCCTTCTTGTTTGGTGTATTTAAGTTTTCTGGTGTATTTGCTTTTTGATAGAGGTGTACCATAACATATAATTGCTTCCCATTGTGGGGGCACCTGACATCTGGGGCAAGAAAATCTGATGTAATAGTGTCGGCCGCATGTTTTATACCCCTGACGACCTGACGTCATGGAAGAAGAGACAGCATCCGATGCAGGAATCCAAGACTCTGGTATTCAGGCCGGCTGAGGGCTATCTGCAGGCAGATAACCCAAATGTGATGACTGCAACAGTGAATGCACTCGAACATCTACATTTATGGTAAGTGTACACAGCTGTACTTTTCTGCTTCCTTAGAACATGAATATATTCAGATTTTTCATTGTGGCCACCCACGTTCTGAATCAACCAAAAGAAGGGCAAGAGGACTAGTATTTTGGCCTTCTCTAGTGAAAGACATTGACAAAGTACTTTTGTCTTGTTCAGTATGCAGTAGTACTCAACTCCTTTTGCAAAAAGAGCCACTTCAGCTAAGTCAAGTTCCTGAATTACCTTGGTCAACAGTAGCCACTGACATATTCGAGTATAACAGTCAGCATTATTTAGTGTTGGTCGACTCTTATTCAAACTAGTTTGAGATCAGTTTTTGCCTAACCTAAAATCCACTGCTGTTACCAAGCTGAAATGTCATTTCTCAGTCCATGGTAGTCCACATAAGCTCATCTCTGACAGTGGTACACAATTTGCCAGTCATTTGTTTCAGAAATTTGCAATACAATGGGACTTTATACATGTTACTAGTAGTCCTGAATACCCACAGTCAAATAGTCTATTAGTATAGAGTGCAAAGCAATTACTGGAGAAGTCAAAGCATGACAATACCAATGCCTTTTTGAATTTACTCAATCTCAGAAACGTACCCCGTGACAATATACTTGGCTCACCTGCTCAAAGACTTTATCTAGGCAAGCCAGAACAACCTTGCCTATCAATTCCAGTTTGTTGAGGCCTAAAGCTAAAAACAACAGAGCAATTAAAGCCCAGCTACTCTGAAAATGTTCTTTTCAGAAGTCCAATTATGAAAAAGTGAGCAGATTTCTTCATCCATTGAATAAAGGAGAGAGAGTGAGCATACAAACGGTGAAAGGTTTCGACCTGATTGGTCAAGTAACAGGTTTATGTACCGAGCTGAGATCCTATTTTCTGGAATCTGAAGGTGTGGAATTCAGTAGAAATCACAGACATCTTCTTCGTGTATCAGAACTGATATCGCAGCATTGTTCCTGTGATACAGACTCTAGACCTCAGAGCATTCCAGACAATGTTCCTGCTTTGGAACATATCTTAACTTTCATTACTCTTTCTGATGATGTCTCTGCTGTCCCAAAGGTTGAACATTCAGCAGAGACAGTCCCACTTACTAGACCTAACTCTAAATTCTGTGTCACACGAATTGGTCACATCTCCAGACCTAGTGTGAAATACACAGCAGCCTGGACATAATTGTTTATATGTATCTAGTTCTGTATAATTGCATGTCTAAGAACTATCTTGTATTTATTGCATGTCAGTCAATGTCATCAATGAAGTACGATTCATTTCTCAGAGAGGGAGGATGGACTATATGTTTGTGTGTTGTACCCTTTTAGAACCATTTCCAAGGACAGTATGTGCATATAAATAGCACGCACGTGCTAGCTTCAGTGCTATTTTGAGAGTGCAGCCAGAGAGTGAACATGTAAGAGAGAGGGAGTCAGATTGTTTATTAATCTAAGTTCAAGTTATTGCCTCATTCTTGATGTGTTTTTGCATAATAAAGCTGCTTGAATAGAACCCACGAATATTCATCTGTACATCCTGACTGGGCGAGCAACACCTACTTTCTTCCCTAAACCTCAGAACCAGGGGGAAAGAATCCTTCACTCCTTTGACGTACACAGGCAACTTCGCTACTAACCTGAAAGAACTAAAACTTTCAAAAAACCAGAACAACTGTTTGTTTCCTTTGCCTTGGGCTCTGAAGGAAAACTAATTTCCAAGCAAACTATCTCTAAGTGGATCTCCCACTGTATTTCCTTTTAGTACAACTACCACGGCAAAAAGCCTCCTGAATCTTTTAGGACCCACTCAACTAGGGCTACTTTTACCTCCACCACTTTCCTGAGGGGAGTACCTATCAAAGACTTTCTGGAAGCAGCTACATGGTCATGTTTGCATACCTTTACAAAACACTACCACCTGTCGGCCTTCTCCAAGTCCAGAGCAGAGTTTGCCACTGCCATCTTGCAGGGCATCCTCTCTTCTTCTTAAGGCACCTACCACCCTCATCTCAGGTTTGGGAATCATCCCATAAGTCAAGACTGCAACAGTGAAGCATGGAGTACTGTTGTGTACACTTATAAATGTAGATGTTCAAGTGTATTCACTGTTGCAGTCTGCTTTCCCTCCCTCCATTCTCCCTATTCTCCTTACAGTAACATCTTATTTCTCTGTCCTCCTCTTCCAAGACAACCCCCTGCAGGGATGCCCTACAGGCCTCTAAGCTCCAAAATGGTGAAAGAACTAGTAATAACAAAAAAGCACACTGGCGTTGCCCGGATAAAATCACCAACCTTTATTTAAAGTAGTACAAAACTTCACTGACTAAGCACTTTCACCCTGGTGGGGCATCTTCAGAGTCAGTCTACAAATTCAATCATGATCTTTATATATACCTTGCAATCATCAGTGTAATCAAGTATAATTAAATACAATGAGTCCATCATCTCACAACCTTTTTAAAATTAACCCTGAGGTTGTCCATTAAACTACTTCTTGTATAATCTTCAGAAATCAATCCTTCCTTACACAGTACACAATAGTATATGGTAATAAGATGATAATACAAGTCCTACTGTTTCTTATTCAAGCATGAATTTGTTAATAAAAAGTAATAAACTATAAAAATAAAAAATAATGAAATATAACATGAATAAAATAGCAGTAAAATTAATCATAAAAAATAATAATGATAAACATGATCCCTACATATATTAACCAAAAATGAAAAGAAATAATAAATCATTGTTCAAATGTATTAAATACACGCTGCCTTGTGTTTTAATATACACGCTAGGGATAGGGTGTCATTGATGCCAGGGACATTATTGGCATCTAGTCGAATCTGCCAAAGGCATTCCCTAACCTCTAGAATAGTTTTGTAGTCTCCTCCAAACTCTCTTGTACAAAGTCTGTCTATAACAAAAAATAAAAATTTCCTAAAATTGGGACAATTGTTCGTATGGTTGTATAGTGAGTTAGTAGATTTCTTGTTTTTAATGTCCCTATTATGTTCTAGTATTCTGTATCTCAACTTTCTAGTGGTCATGCCTATATAAAATGCTGGACAAGAAAGACAGGTGGCCACATAAATTACCATGTTAGTGTTGCAGTTGCAATAGCCTGGGCTCCTCAGGGTCCTCTTGAAATTCCCTACAGAGACATAGGGGCCATCATTGATGTATTTACATGCTTTGCAACCGCCGCACTTGGCCATCTTAGCAGGTCTTTGACCAAAAGTTGTTGGTGTTCTCTCTAAGCACTCCTTAATATTTAAACCCCTACTGTTAATGAAAAGAGGAGTTTTGCCTAGTGTGTCATGTAGGTCTGTAGGGACTATATCTTCCCATGTCCTTTGAATAATATTTTTAACTTCCATGGCTAGAGAATTATGCTGTAAAACCATTCCAGTTGGGATGTTTTTGTTATTTTATTTAGTTATTCTTGTTTTATTGTTGTCAACTGTCCTTTGTGTGTCGTTCAAAATGGGGATAAAATCAGTAGCCCTTCTCCTAGTGATATCATGTTGAAGCATAGTAAGCATGTCCAAAGGGTAACCCCTTTGGACAAACAGGTCCCTCAAAACCCCCATTTCATCAATAAATTCGTTGTCCTCACTGACAATACGTGACAACCTAATCATCTGTCCCTTGGCCACGTTCTTCTTAACATAGTGAGGATGACAACTGTCATAATGTAAAAATGAGTTACTGTAAGTTTTCTTCCTATATAAATTGGATTCTATTCCTCTGTCATTAATGTATAGTCGTAAATCCAAATAATCTATCGTCTTGCTGTCAACGTTGTATGTGAATTTCAAAAATGAGGTGGTATTGTTTAAATATTTTATAAAATTCTCTACTTCATCCTGAGTGCCTTTCTAAAGGAACAGGATGTCATCCAAGAATCTCAAATAGATGATCAGCCTGGATCTATATTCAGATTCCAGCACAAGTTGTTCCTCCCATTCAGTTAAGACTAGATTGGCATATGTGGGCACACATTTAGCGCCCATAGCCACCCCAGTAGATTGTCTGTAAAATTCATCCTCAAACCCTATGTAGTTGTTCTCAAGTACAATTCGCATCCTATCAACCAGTAGGCCTCTCTTCACCTGATGTATGTCACTGTGTTTATCCAGACTCCTACCAAACCACTCCAACCCAATGTCATGTGGAATCACTGAAAATAAATTTGTAATATCTACAGTTACAAAAAGAAATTCCCCTAAGGGTATATCAGTTAAAGTCCTGAGGCAGTCTAAATAGTGCCAAGAATCTTTTTGTACATGCGGCAGATTATCCAGAACCTTCTTGGTCATAATGTCTATAAATGATGCTAATGGTTCTGTTTTGGAACCCCTGGCTGCAACAATGGGTCTAAATGGGGGGGTTGACCGTGTTTTTATGAATTTTAGGTATCCCAAATAAACTGGGCATTCTACTTGTAGATATTTATATTCATCTGCGTTAATAATTCCTTCACAAAGCATCTCGTAAAGTTGCCAATCAATCTTGGTGTATGCCTTATGGACGTCAAATTTAGAAGCTAGCTCGTATGTATTGGAGTCTGGAATAATACTCTGCATATGCCAAGAGTAGTCAACATTCATCATTATGACTTCTCCTCCTCCTTTGTCTAGTTTCATTACCCTGTAATCAGTACTGGACGAAAGTTCTTTTAAGCAAAATGCTTCATCCGATGTCAAATTTCTATTATCTACAACAGGCCTTTTATCAGTCAGTCTCCTAATCTGGGTGGTACATAGGCATTCGAAAGCCATGATCACAGGGTTATATGGAGGTATAAATACACTGCTTCCCCTTGACCTTCAAGCTTCAAACAAAACAAAAGAAGAACGAAAAAAGTCTCTTCTCAGCCGATAATCACCGGAAATACAATCTGCCTCATGCTAGTATTCCACTATCAGGGAAATCGTCACTTCTTTCCGGTGATTATCGGCTGAGAAGAGACTTTTTTTGTTCTTCTTTTGTTTTGTTTTGCTGTACTTGTGTTGCTGTATACTCTCTTTGGTGCTATAGTATTGGAGGAAGGATTACCTCCCCGACAGGAAAACAAGAGCTTGAAGGTCTGGAACCATGAGTTGACATCTGTGGAGAGGCTTCTACAACTACCATTCTTATTTATATAAAGCTAGAGGTAATTTCAACTTTAACATTCTAGCTTCGAGCCTGAGTTTGTGTTTCTGCTCGGCTTTTTCAACAGAAAAATTGCCTTTCTGTTTGACGATTAATTTTTTACTTTTTACTTGACCTAACATGGTCAAGTATTACTACTATATATATATATATATATATATATATATATATATATATATATATATATATATATATAATGTGTGTGTGTAAAACTACAATTTTTGATGGCCTTTTGCTTGGGTCTGATTTTGGACTAGTTTATTTATTTCTAAGATTGTTTGCTTATCATAAGGGAATATCAGCATCAACAACATCTGTGGACCCTTTAAAACAGACTGGTTGCTTTTTTATTATGTAATTGTGATATGGTTGCATTTTTTCAACAGACTTTTGTTTTTTGATTACATCATGTGGAATTCTACCTATTCTACCTTTGAACATTGAGTTGTACAGTGGTAACCATTGTTACTAGATATCATTTGAATATTAGTGGTGACATTGTATTCAATGTTTGTGAGTTTACAGTTAGTTATACAAGATTATTATTTTTGCAGACTAAGGACTAGAACTGCACTAACATCTATGTTGGTGGAATCAACACACCTATCTGTTTGGATTTTGTTGAAGTTGTATACTAGGAAATTAAATTTAAAGTTGATTTTTAGTAACAAAACACAAGTAGACAGGGAGATGCAAATATTTACACTCAAGAGAAGCAGTGTATTTATACCTCCATATAACCCTGTGATCATGGCTTTCGAATGCCTATGTACCACCCAGATTAGGAGACTGACTGATAAAAAGGCCTGTTGTAGATAATAGAAATTTGACATCGGCTGAAGCATTTTGCTTAAAAGAACTTTCGTCCAGTACTGATTACAGGGTTATCAAAAGGGGAGGAGTAGTCATAATGATGTATGTTGACTACTCTTGGCACATGCAGAGTATTATTCGAGACTCCAGTACATACAAGCTAGCTTCTAAATTTGACGTCTATAAGGCATACACCAAGATTGATTGGCAACTTTACGAGATGCTTTGTGAAGGAATTATTGACGCAGACTAATATAAATATCCACAAGTAGAACACCCAGTTATGTCCAGTTTATTTGGGATACCTAAAATTCATAAAAACACGGTCAACCCCCCATTTAGACCCATTGTTGCAGCCAGGGGTTCCAAAACGGAACCATTAGCATCATTTATAGACATTATGACCAAGAAGGTTCTGGATAATCTGCCACATGTACTAAAAGATTCTTGGCACTGTTTAGACCGCCTCAGGACTTTAACTGATGTACCCTTAGGGGAATTTCTTTTTGTAACTGTGGATATTACAAATTTATTTTCAGTGATTCCCCATGACATTGGGTTGGAGTGGTTTGGTAGGAGTCTGGATAAACACAGTGACATACATCAGGTGAAGAGAGGCCTACTGGCTGATATGATGCGAATTGTACTGGAGAACAACTACATAGGGTTTGAGGATGAATTTTACAGACAATCTACTGGGGTGACTATGGGCGCTAAATGTGCGCCCACATATGCCAATCTAGTCTTAACTGAATGGGAGGAACAATTTGTGCTGGAACCTGAATATAAATCCAGGTTGATCATCTGTTTGAGATTCTTGGATGACATCCTGTTCCTTAGGAAAGGCACTCGGGGTGAAGTAGAGGATTTTATAAAATATTTAAACAATACCACCTCATTTTTGAAATTTACATACAACGTTGACAGCAAGACGATAGATTGTTTGGATTTATGACTATACATTAATGACGGAGGAATAGAATCCAATTTATATAGGAAGAAAACTTACAGTAACTCATTTTTACATTATGTAAATCCAAAAATTCCAGGCAACAAGAACTCTTCTTGACCAATTTTATTAAGCGCTTTTCGTCATACAAAGTTGAATGACTTCTTCAGATAAATTATCATCACAAGTGTTAGCTTTTTATATATACGTTGCCAACCCCTTCTTGCTCAAT
Organism: Protopterus annectens; assembly: GCF_019279795.1. Classification (NCBI taxonomy): domain Eukaryota; kingdom Metazoa; phylum Chordata; order Ceratodontiformes; family Protopteridae; genus Protopterus; species Protopterus annectens. Next base: position 1,116,238,946 of record NC_056731.1, on the reverse strand, counting down.
AACCATCTATTAAATTAATTAGTTAATTAATTAAGTCATTGCTACTATTAAAGGGGTACATCACAAATTGTTATAGCCCAATCTCACAGCTCACTGAGAAGTGTGGATACATACACTTGTATATCCCTTTATTTATCTTAGAAGAGCATTCTATAACTTTTTAGATTAAATTCTATTCTACTTAACGTGTAGAAAATATAAAAATATATAAAAACATCATTAAGAGATAAAAATCTTTCTAAAAGATTTATAAAACGCTTTAATATTATATTTTTCTGAAATTTTCTATTCGAAATTGATTTATAAACCTAGTGTCATCTCTTTAAGCTTCTAAGCTTCAAGAGGCATGAAATGTTGCAATGGTCATTAAGACCTGGTTCCATAAAGGCATTGGTTCTAAGTTGCCATGATAATTCCCGTTCATCAAGGAGTAAGTTAAAGGGACCTCTTCTGCTGTCAATTTGTATCTGGTCCAAGCCTGTAAATTTAAAGGTATGGTTAGGGAAGGATAGAATATGTTTAACTAAAGCATTGTCAGCTTTCATTCTAGAGATAGCATTAATATGTTCGTATATTCTATCTCGTAATCTCCTCTCTGTCTTCCCTATATAAAAGCTTGTACAGTTTGAACACAGAGCTCCATACACCACTAGCTTGGAATTACAGTTTAATTTATGGTTTAGTACATATGTCCTATTGTTTATCAAGTGTTTACTACCTGTCTTAATATATTTACAGTAGTTGCAATTTCTACAACCGGAAGACCCTTTTATATTACCTTTCTCTTTTATTGGTTTACATTCTAATAAGGTCTTTAGGTTCTTGCCTTTCCTAAATGTTACCTCAGGAGCTAAACCAAGGACTGTGGAACATTTTCTATCATAAAGGAGCGTAGTCCAATTTTTATATAATATATCCCTTATGATGTTACTTTCTATACTGAAGGTCATAATGTAACTAGTACTTCTATCTTTAGGTATAGTCCCCATATCATGGTTACTTCCAATGTTCACCTCTCTATTTAATCCCAGACTTGTCTCTATGTTTGTAGCCTCTTCTATGCTATTTTTAGGGTCCCTTATACTCAGCAAGGGTGAGATAACCCCATTCTCTCTCTTGATACTAACTTCTTCCAATATGTTAGTTAGGAATGTCTTAGGGTAGCCTCTATGGGTAAACATTTCTTCTAGTAAATTACATTCCTGTATAAAATCCTTGTCCCGTGTAACCATACGTGCTGCCCTAATTACCTGTCCCTTTACAATTGCTTTTTTCTGTGCATTAGGGTGGCTGCTCGTATAATGCAGGAAAGAGTTACAATATGTCTCTTTTCTGTGTATTTTCGCATAGAATTGTTTATTCACTTTGTCTTTAACCAAAGTGATATCTAAATAGTTGATTTTATTCTCATGGAACTCGAATGTAAATTTAAGGAAGCTAGTAGTGTTATTCAAATGTTTTACCAAGTCTAACCCTATACTCCTGTCACCCTGGAGGCAAATAAAAATGTCATCCAGGTAGCGTGTATAATACACTATATTAGATGTAAATTGTTCCATATTTAAGAGGAAGTTACCCTCCCAGTAAGCCATAACTGTGTTTGCAAAACTGGCACCTACTGGGGACCCCATAGCCACTCCACATTTTTGCAAATATAACTCGTTGTTGAATAAAAAGTAGTTGTTAGACAAAATTATGTCTAACAAAGTTGTTACTAAGTGAACCTCATTACTAGTAGCTCCATTCTTAACTAAATATATATTCACCCATTCTAGTCCTATATCATGTGGGATTGAGGTATACAAGTCTACCACATCTATTGTTAGGAAATTATAATCTTCCTTGAATTCTAGTTCATTCACTTTCCTTAAAAAAGCCCACGAATCCTTGCAGATTTGGGTTTCTTTTACCAGATATTTTTTTAAAATGTTATCAACTAATTGTGCACTACCATATGTGATGGAATCCCTTCCATCAATTAGTGGTCTGAAAGGGGGGTTAGACACATTTTTGTGAATTTTAGGTGTAGCAAAGAAGACAGGGATTTTTGGCCATTCTGTCTTTATATAGTTGTACATGTCTATATCAATGTATCCTTCTATAAAGAGGTTGCTAAAATAGCCTTTAATTTGCTTGTACGCTATATTCACTTCATTTATACTTGATTTTTTTGTATGCTTCTTTGTCTAAGATTGCAGAAACCCTGTTAATATAATCACAATAGTCAAAGTTAACCCCCCTCCCTTGTCAGGTTTTATCGCTCTGACATTTAATGTCTTAAAAAGTTTAAGGAAAGCTTTTTCATCTGGGGTAATGTTCGGTGGTCTACTAGTGTTGTTCAAAAATAGCTTACTTTCTTTGTTTGCCAAGTTTCTTAGATCTAATTCCATAATTGCTTCAAACAATTGAAGAGCTGGGTGTAGTGGAGGGTTGTAATCACTAGGGATATAGTAAGTAGGTCTAGTATGTTCAGTATTGCCTAATAAAAGTTTCAAATTAAGCTTCCTGACAAATAATTTCAAATCTTTGATGTTCTCCACCAAGTCCATATGCTGGTTGGGTATAAAGTTATAGCCTTTAGATAGTAGTTCCACAAAGCTAGGGTCTATTTCCAAGCTTGAGAAGTTGTAGATGGTAAAGTTACCTCCCCTATTGCTGATGATTTCTGGTGTTACCAAGTTATTGATTACCTCCTTGGTTTGTTCAAGGGGCGCTTGTTGTTTTTTTGTAAACCTTGATCTAAATTATGTGGATTTGTCTTTGGAATGGCCCCTTGATATATGTAATCAAAATTGTCCAAAGAGTCAATGTTATTATCATCCTGCCTCTCTCTATTCCTTCTCAAACGGTTTGCCCATGTGCTTTTATTTGAATCTTGTATATTCCTTTGATTAGGAAAAGTCTTTCCATTATTGTTCATGCCTTCTTCATTATCCACCTCTCCATTGTCCGTTGTAATGGTGTTAAGATTAGTTGGACTGGTTTGAGAAGGAGGTGGCTTAGGGTAGGCTGTGCCATTTGCATATGCCAAACGGTCTCTGTTCAACTTTTTTGTTTTGTTTATTTTCAACCTGTCTAGCAGTTGGTCTATTGTGGTGAATGACCTATCGTATTCAAATTTGTAGCGGGGAAAGTCTGGGTTAGCAAGTATATCCATATTTAATTGCTTAACCTCATTTGATAAATCCGCTACTTGTAGTCCGTAGTGTTTCACCATTAGTTTTAGCAAACCTAACCCCTGAGTATCAAAGAAAGCCAGCAGTTCTTTATGGAAAAGGGAATTGACTATTAAGCCTGTAGGGTAAACATAATAGCGCAATCCCTTTGGTATTAAACTCTCATTGATGCACTCATTTAAGTAGTTAATCTCCAGTTGTAACTTTTTGATTTTCACCAATTTGTTGTCCAGCAGTTTTAATTTGTTTGTTAAACTAACTGAACTGACCTGGGTTCCATTGGCGTCATCTGCTGAAAATCCCATATTGTTCCGATGCTTCAATTTCAGTTTGCTTTTGAATTTATAGGCTTGGACCAGATACAAATTGACAGCAGAAGAGGTCCCTTTAACTTACTCCTTGAAGAACGGGAATTATCATGGCAACTTAGAACCAATGCCTTTATGGAACCAGGTCTTAATGACCATTGCAACATTTCATGTCTCTTGAAGCTTAGAAGCTTAAAGAGATGACACTAGGTTTATAAATCAATTTCGAATAGAAAATTTCAGAAAAATATAATATTAAAGCGTTCTATAAATCTTTTAGAAAGATTTTTATCTCTTAATGATGTTTTTATATATTTTTATATTTTCTACACGTTAAGTAGAATAGAATTTAATCTAAAAAGTTATAGAATGCTCTTCTAAGATAAATAAAGGGATATACAAGTGTATGTATCCACACTTCTCAGTGAGCTGTGAGATTGGGCTATAACAATTTGTGATGTACCCCTTTAATAGTAGCAATGACTTAATTAATTAACTAATTAATTTAATAGATGGTTATTGAGCAAGAAGGGGTTGGCAACGTATATATAAAAAGCTAACACTTGTGATGATAATTTATCTGACGAAGTCATTCAACTTTGTATGACGAAAAGCGCTTAATAAAATTGGTCAAGAAGAGTTCTTGTTGCCTGGAATTTTTGGATTTACTTGGTTTCGCTGTCAAGCATTTTATTTGGTTCGTCATTTTTACATTATGACAGTTGTCATCCCCACTATGTTAAGAAGAACATGGCCAAGGGACAGATGATTAGGTTGTCACATATTGTCAGTGAGGACAGCACATTTATTGATGAAATGGGGGTTTTGAGGGACCTGTTTGTCCAAAGGATTTACCCTTTGGACATGCTTACTATGCTTCAACATGATATCACTAGGAGAAGGGCTACTGATTTTATCCCCATTTTGAACGACACACAAAGGACATTTGACAACAATAAAACAAGAATCACTAAACAAAATAACAAAAACATCCCAACTGGAATGGTTTTACAGCATAATTCTCTAGCCATGGAAGTTAAAAATATTATTCAAAGGACATGGGAAGATATAGTCCCTACAGACCTACATGACACACTAGGGCAAAACTCCTCTTTTCATTAACAGTAGGGGTTTAAATATTAAGGAGTGCTTAGAGAGAACCCCAACAACTTTCGGTCAAAGACCTGCTAAGATGGCTAAGTGCGGCAGTTGCAAACCATGTAAATACATCAATGATGGCCCCTATGTCTCTGTGGGGAATTTCAAGAGGACCCTGAGGAGCCTGGGCTATTGCAACTGCAACACTAACATGGTAATTTATGTGGCCACCTGTCTTTCTTGTTCAGCATTTTATATAGGCATGACCACTAGAAAGTTGAGGTACAGAATACTAGAACATTATAGGGACATTAAAAACAAGAACTCTACTAACTCACTATACAGCCATACGAACAATTGTCCCAATTTTAGGAAATTTTTATTTTTTGTTATAGACAGGCTTTGTACAAGAGAGTTTGGAGGAGACTACAAAACTATTCTAGAGGTTAGGGAATGCCTTTGGCAGATTCGACTAGATGCCAGTAATGCCACTGGCATCAATGACACACCCTATCCCTAGCTTGTATATTAAAACACAAGGCAGCGTGTATTTAATACATTTGAACAATGATTTATTATTTCTTTTCATTTTTGGTTAATATATGTAGGGATCATGTTTATCATTATTATTTTTTATGATTAATTTTACTGCTATTTTTTTCATGTTATATTTCATTATTTTTTATACTTTATTACTTTTTTATTAACAAATTCATGCTTGAATAAGAAACAGTAGGACTTGTATTATCACCTTATTACCATATACTATTGTGTACTGTGTAAGGAAGGATTGATTTCTGAAGATTATACAAGAAGTTGTTTAATGGGCAACCACAGGGTTAATTCTAAAAAAGGTTGTGAGATGTTGGACTCATTGTATTTAATTAGGCTTGATTACACTGATAATTGCAAGGTGTATATAAAGATCATGATTGAATTTGTAGACTGACTCTGAAGATGCCCTACCAGGGTGAAAGCGCTTAGTCAGTGAAGTTTTGTACTACTTTAAATAAAGGTTGGTGATTTTATCCGGGCAACACCAGTGTGCTTTTTTGTTATGCCCTACAGGCCTCCTTTTTCTAACCTTGTCCCTTGCTTAAGCTTCATCTATATGGTTCTTACCTTCTAGGGGCAAGAAAAAACTGATGTCATGGCATCCATTTTCTCCCTTTATACCCAGCCGTACTGACATCAGGTTAGGGCATCCACCACCCCAAGGAGGAGGGAGTTTTTTTTACTGTGATAGTCATGCTGACCAAGGGCTTCCAAAGCTGGAAATCCCATAAGTCAGGACTGCAATAGTGAATACACTCAAACATTTACATATATGGTAAGTATACACAGCTGTACTTTACCAGCGGTACTGTAAAAGGCCATGGACTGATGTAACTTTTTGAATTGTTCTTCTCACACATAAAAATGAGAAATAGGCTATTGGCTACCAAAGAGGCTTATGACTGTAACATAGGTAATGTAATCACATGACAAAAAGATGCTGATGTTCTCCAAGATTGTCTTGCACAACTGGTGCAGAAGTAACACCCTTACCTTTAATTTAAATAAATCTAGCGTGATAAGACTTAACAAAAAGAACATCCATTCTGATTACAAGATAAATGGCCAAGTCATAACAAAATGCATCTTTACTAAAGATATAATGAAGAGGACAGTTGAGAAGTAAGTTATAAAATTATACAAGAGGGGAGATGTTAGTATTGTACAGGATGATAATGGTGGAAACATTTGAGTAAGAGAGCAAAGTATAGGATTAGTTCTCTCCAAGCTACCTGTTCCAAACTGGAGTATCTGAAAAGTTTATAACTTGGGTTTACAGGGAATGCATGAGGGGGAGTAGAGCAGTGGATGGGGTGAGGGGAAGTTAAGTAGTGTTTAAGAGGGGTGTGAAGAGTAGTGTATTTATTCAAGTGTAGGAGGGAAAGAAATGTTAGGGATAGGTAATAAAAAGTTTGTGCTTTCACTAGAGTTGTTAACTCATTCCCTGTAATGGAGCTCTCGATATCTGTACTGTACCTTTCAATGGGCAAAGCCTAAACATTTTGATAGTCAAATTATATCCTCACATTTCAAACAAATATTCATATCTCTGGAACCATAGGGGTTACTACACAAGTGAAAATGGCAAACTCTTCAGCACAAGCTATTTTTATACTGGTAGTATTCTTTTGGTTCTTAAATGTGTAATGGTATGTAAACAATTTACAGTAATAAAGCAGCCATTCAAGTTGCACAGATAATGTCAGCAGCATTTTGTTCATCCAGCTGAGAGATTTTATACAAGGCTAAGCAGTTTTGAGTTACTTGTTTGATGAACTATTTAGAAAAACATAAAATTTATGGCAATATAAATAAATGTAATGTGAACAACAATAAACATCTATTTACCTGTACTAGACAGATGTCAAATCTCAGTTGTGTTTGCCATTGTGTAAACCTTGAAATGAGATCTTTTAACATTATGTATGTTGCATGGTTTTTAGAGTTATTGATGCAAATATGAACAAACAATTTTTGACACCTAGAGATGTCAGTAGGATGTTTCTGCAGAAACACCTGGAGGCATCATTGGGTTATAATGAGTTAATACAGTACTTGGTTTATGCTTTGTACTGCACTGGATGCTTTTGGTGGGTTCCTAGATGAAAAGAAAAAAAAACTGCTGTTGGGGGAAACAAATTTCTAGCTGTGGCAGTGGAAACTTCATGGAACGTGTAGGTTTTTAGGTTCAGTTCCCAGGCAAGGGTAAGAATTTTCATTTCCTCTTCAGTTGTTAATACAATACTAGGTTCATGGTTTGTACAGCATTGGAAACTTATTTAGAAAACCATCGATTTTGTGGCGGATTCCTAGGTGATAGGAAAAAAATGGTCTCTTTGTTGGTCTAGCGTAGTGGCAACCACACAGAATGCAAGGGGCCCTGGATTCAGTCCCCAGACAAGGGTTACAATTTTCCTTTTCTGTTAAGTTGTTAATATTTTACAAACCACATACGTAGTACTATATTAGGGGTTGTGAGGGTTTGTGTAAGAGTTTGGGAGTTAAGATTTCAAATAGCTTGAGCCACTGCAAAAACAAATTAAAGTCAGTGCAGAGCGCTATGTCACCATCCATGTATCTAGATGTTCGCTCAAATGTGTCTTTGATGCTTTAGTTTCATGCAAGGCAGCTGACACAGGGTCAGTCAGTTAGACCATGTAAAAGCTGAACTCCTTGATGCCAACCTGGACTAAGGCGTTCATTTTCAGATCCCAGCTGAACAAGTTTTGACAAACTGTATAAGAAAGGGAAACGGCTGAAGTCTCTTAAAGAATCTTACCAGCCTCCCACTCCCAAATAGAATAGGAGCTACCCTTCTAAGTTATGGCCCTTTTACTAAACATGAAAAAAAATAGACAGACAAAGGGAAACATGCCCAGATTACAGAGAAAGTGGCAAAATGGGCAACATTCCAGATCTGGGAAAATTCAAAGGTCCTGCCCCACTCTGGCAGCAACTGTGATGATCATCAGCATCTCTCTCCCCGTCCCTCAAATCTCACCCCAACACAACCCATCTCTTTTGGCATAGACCCTGGTCCCTCTCCCTCTCTTCATTCAAACTCATCCCTTCCCTCTCCCCCATCATCCTGAAAATCCCTCCTCACTACATTGAATGCTCGAAGCTTATGTAACAAGATTCCAAACTTCCATGCCTGGCTCCAACATAACCACACAGATATCCTATCCATTACTGAAACCTGGTTAAAGCCACACATAAAAAGATCATGAAATCACTCACCCCAACTACAATATAATTAGAAATGACAGGACTCTCAATAAAGGTGGTGGAGTAGCTCTTCTGTACTCCTCCTCCATTACAGTTACTCCCTTCACCAAACTCATACCCCAGTTCACCAATGCTGAACTAACCCTGGCCCTCCTCCAGATGAATAGAAACAAACACATATGTATAACCACTCTTTACATTCCTTCAGGAGACAATATCCCCATTCTTGATGATATCCTGTCCTGGTTCTCCTCTAACATTACCAGTGAGACCATAATCCTCGGTGACGTTAATATTAACTGGAACAATATTCAGTCTCCTACTTCTCCACACAACATAAATGTATACAACTTCTCACAACTAATAAACTCTACTACCAGGCCCACAAAACACTTCTCCTCTGGTACTACTCTTGACTGCATTCTTGTTTCCCACCCCCAATACGTCTCTGACAGCGGTATCCTACCTGACACTCTTAGCGATCATCTTCTCTCTTTTGCTCGTCGCCTTCCCTCCTCCTTACAACTATCCTACACTTATATCTCCTCCTGCTCTCTCAAAAACTTCAACCCTGAAACCTTCTTCAGCTGTCTAAAACACACAAATTAGAGTCCTCTAAAAACCCTCTCCCTAGATAATGCAGTAGCCTACTTTAATACTGCATTCTTAGACCTGTTAAATATCCTTGCTTCCTCCAGAACCAAAAGAATTAAAAGTAAAACCATCCCATGGTTAAGCAAAGAAACTACAACCATTATGCATCTCTGTGGCAAAGCCTGGAAACATTACCAGAAAAATAAAACCCATACCACCCTGACTGTTACTGTGTAACAAAGTAAAAAAAAACTTGTTGTGTCCGACCGCAAATCCTACTTCTCCACCCTTCAAAATAACCACAAGACCAACCCCAAAAATATCTGGAATGGCATCCTCACCCTCCTCAATCCTGGCAAAAGAGACAACCCCTCCCCTGACCCAAATGTCCCAGACCTCTCCTTAGCCACCTTTAACTCCTTTATTTGTCTGTAGCCAAACTAACTACTTCCTGAACAAAGCTTCATTTCCACCTCTTCCTATCTGTCCCTCCCCTAACAGTGTCACCTCCCAACCCCCCCCTTCCTTCACTATCAAATGCATTCCTATCTTCACCATAAAAAAACTCCTTCGGAAACTGAAACCATGCTCAAATGCCCCTGATGACCTTCCTTCCTACTTCCTCAAAATTGCTGCTGATGCCATCGCCTTTCCCATCTCCAGTCTAATAAACTGCTCAGTCCAAGAAAACTATGTACCCCTGCTCTGGAAAAAGGACTATATAATTCCCATTCACAAGGGAGGTGGTGATAACATTCTCAATTTCTGGCCAATCGCTATCTTATCCCCTATCTTAAAAGTTCTAGAAAAGTGTATCCACCTTCAACTTCTACCCTACCTCACAGACAACCACTTACTTCACAACATGGTTTTAGACCTGGCTACAGTACCACAACTGCTCTCCTCTCCTTCCTCGAAACCGTCAACAAATCCCAGGATTCTGGCTAGCTAGTGTCTACCCTGCTTCTGAACTTATCCAAGGCCTTTGACACTATCCCCCATAACCTTCTCCTATCTAATCTCTCTAAGCTAACCCTGTCCCATTCTTCTGCAACTGTTTTTTTAGTAACCTCTCCGACAGACAACAAGCTGTCAAATGGAAAAAAGCCACCTCCTCCTTCCTTAATGCACCTACAGGTGTACCCCAGGGTTCCATATTGGGTCCCCTTCTGTTCAACATTTTCATAAATGAATTCCACCAAAACATTCATAGTGCTAAACTGATTCAATACGCAGATGACTCTATGATCATCTGTTCCGCCACTTCCACGCTGTTAAAACTAACTCAGGATGCTTTCTCTTATACCAAACGTTGGATGATAGACAATCACCTATCACTCAACATATCAAAAACTAAAATTGTTATTTTTCCCCTTCAAAAAGTACCATTATAGACAAGAACTTATTCTTCATTACTAGTCCAAACAATACCTTTCTCAAAATCTACCTACCCAACAGACGTCTAAGATTCAGTAACCAGAATTTGTTTGAACTGCACAAGCCTGCTCGTCCTCCAGGCAAACACCTACTATCCTTTTCCCTAGCTCGCCTCTGGAACTCCCTACCACCTCTTATTTGTACTACAGACAACCACTCTACCTTTAAGACCCTGCTTCATTCCCATCTCAAAACCCCCTGGGAATGTTCCTGCTCTCATCCCACATGACTCACCTCTTTTCCCCATTTCTCACACTCCTTTACTTCTCTCTTCTCTTCATCATACTGAACTTCCCTGACTACTACCATCTTCATTTTTCTCATTTACTCCTACTCCAGCTCTATTTCTTTTCTTATTGTCCCACCCTTCTTGCTTTCAACAATTAACACCTCTTATCCCCCCCTATCCTACTTTAACTCTGCTAAGATTTCATGTAAAACTGTAATGCCATCCCTGTGTTATTTCACATTGTAACAAATCTAACAGGAATATGCACCAATGGATTTTTCCTGTGTGTAATTTTACCTTTTGCTTTTCTGACTGTATTTTCACTACAGTCGTGGATTTTTTGTCATATTGTGTTATACCATCGTTATTCTTCAATAGTATTACATAAATGTACATGCATTGTCTTCATATTATATTGTTCATGGAGTTTTTCTTCCCATTACTCCATTGAAAACGGGCTCTTCTTGGCACAATGGGCTATCCCGGTAAACAAACTGTAAAATAAATAAATAGCAGAAAGACTGTCCAAATGGGTACTGCCTTTCAGTTTTGGAAAAAAAACCATTTCTAGGTATGCCCCTCTCCCCAAAAACTCAAGAAAACTTCTGCCACCCATTCTAAAAGAGCTATTAATGCAAGGCTGCATTCAAAGACTGCCCACAAAAGATGAGGGCAAAAGATTTTGCTATACCCTTTTCTTAAGTGTAGGAAAGAAGGTACCTGGTGGCCTATTCTAGATCTCTCAAGACTAAGCAAGTTTCTACTGGTTCCAGAATTCAAGATACTAACCCTTCAAAAGAAAATTCCTCCTTATCTTACCAGGGGCATAGATGGTGACTGTGGATTTGAATGATGCCTGTTTACATGTTCTATAGCACAGGAACACAAGAAATAATTGCATTTTCATGTAGGGTGATTGCATTACCAATGTTATGCCTTACCATGGTGCTTATCTATTGCCCCCTTGAGTTTTCAACAGCTGTCTGGCACCAGTCACTGCCTTTTGCAGGACCTAAGAGGTCCATGTCTATCCCTACTTGGATGGCTCCCTGATTCAGGCACAGTCTCCTCTAGAACTTCAGACAACTATCCAAAGCACCATGGAATGCTTTCTGAATGCGAGTCTGACCCTCAACATGCAGAAGTCCACATGTTTACCTGAGCACCAGTACTACCTTCCTGGGGGCAGTCATAGACTCAGTTCAACAGTACTACCAAGGGCAAAGTCTGCTTTCTTTCAAAATACCCCAGAGACTTGCACTCCAAACATGCAATTACTGCAAAATAATTTCTCAGGGCTTCTTGCATTATAATGATTTCCTTGGCAAAGCTTGCATATGAGAGAGTAACAGTGGTTCCTTAAAAACACATGGGCCCAGCATCTACTGGCACTGGAAACCATGATCCATCTTCTCACATGTCTAAAAATGTATATCCTATAGTGGGAGGAAGTGTTCTCAACAACCCAGAGGCACACTTCCTCTTGCCAGAGGCAATAAAAACCGTGACAGCAAACAGTTCTGACAGGGCAAGGGGGGCCAATATAACTCATTTCAGAGTCCAGGGGATTTGAAACAGGCAGAGAGTAAAACAACACATCAGTGTAATGGAAATGATTGTAGTCATCATGGCTATGAAAACATTCAAAGACAAACTGTCAATAGGAACTCTTCATATGTACCATAGTCATGTGGTACACAAAGAAGCAAGGGAGGAAAACATTCATACCCCCTATGCAGACTGTCTCTGGATTTCTGTCTGGTTGCCCTGCAGTTCATTGCAGCTCCCATTCCACCTTAGATCCCTGGTCAGAACAGCCTGCTGGTAGACTCCTTGAGCAGAACTCTCCTAGACCACAATGAGTGGATGTTAAAAAGGGAAATATTTCTGCACCTCATACATAACTGGGCAGTACTAGACAAGGATCTTTTTACCTCAGCAGAAAACAAGACAGGTAAACAAATGCTTTAGAGAACCCAGCAGACAAGGTCATGGAGAATGATTTCTTCAAGTGGACAGACCTTTTTCTATATGCCTTTTCACTAATACCACTTATTCCCAGGGTATTCTCAAGGTGGTGTCAGACAGGCCCAAAATGATTCTAATTGCTTACTTCACCTGATCCTCAGTGAGGGGAAAGCAAAAGTACTACCACCCATTATGGACCTTTTCACCCAGAACAAAGGGGTCTGTCATCCAATCCAATCTGAGGATCTCAAGTTAACAACTTGGAAGATTGGATTTTTGACTCTGTCCTTCAAGCAAGAAGTTCTATACAGTCTGAGAGAGGCTAGAAAACCAAATACTAGAAAGTCATATTTAGCAAAATGGAAAAGGTTTTCTGTCTGGGGTCTGTATTAGAACAGCGAACATTCAAAATGTCGAGTGTTCTAATATCGAACCCTACCAATTGAAAATGCTAAACATCGAAAATTCAGAACAGCGAATTTTTTCCTAGGGAAAAAATTTGCTGTTCCAAAACACATGCACACAACAGTAGCACACCAAACAAACAGCAGTCCACAAACATACACCTAAACTCTTACCCCTAACCCTACACTAAACTATACACACACCACTAGCTATCCACTTACCTTAACCCAAACCCTAACCCTAAGGTCTGTCACTATTGCACACTCAGCTCACCCGCACCCTAACTCACCTACCTCACCCTAACCCTCACGTCAACACAATCGCACACATACCTAACCCGTGCCCTAACCCTAACTCACCTAACCCACCCTAACCCTCATGCCCACACAATCGCACACATACCTAACCCGCACCCTAACCCTAACTAACCTAACCCGCACTCAATCGCACACTTACCTGAACCTGAACCGTACCTTTCCACCAGAGCGCTGAAAACACCGAAGAAACAGAAACAGACAACCAAATTCTTTCCCTAGGAAAACATTCGGTTATCTGTTTCTTCGATATTTTCAGCGTTCGCTGAAAGTGGGTCGATATTAGAACACTCGACATTTTAAATGTCCGGTGTTATAATATAGACCCCCCTGTCTGGTGCCAGTCAAATTTTATTCAGTCTTCTCAAGTAAACCTAAAGAAAATTCAGTAATACCCTTGTTACTTTTTCAAACTAGGATTACCTTATTCCAGTGTCAAAGTTCATGCTTCTGCCATTTTAGCCTGCCTCCATTCTCCCACCTATTTACTCCCGTCCCCATATGAAACAATTTTTCACTGGAATAATGCATTTCATGCCATGCAGAAGGGAGTCTGTCCCCCCCCCCAAGACCTGAATTTTGTACTTGAAAAAAAATTACTATGCCATCTTTTGAACTGGCAGCATCATGCCTTATCAAACTGTTGACATAGAGAACAACCCTGCTTTTGGCACTTACTTCAGCAAGACATGTTTCTGAACTGCAAGCAGTTATGTGCAAGGAGTCATTCATAGTCTTCATCATGGACAGAGTCACCCTGAAAACCAGTCCTTCCTTTATGCCCAAGGTGGTCTTAAAAATTTCTTTAAACCAAGCTGTTTATCTCCTTGTGTTTTTGCAAACCCCCAAAAGAAGAGGGAGAGAGAGTGTTACACTTCCTGGATGTACACAGACAATTAAGGTTTTACCCCCGCTTCCCAAACAGATCAGACCAGCTTTGGGTAGCCTTTGCCGAGGGTAAATATGGTAAGCCAATTAACAAACAATCTCCAAATGGATTGTGAAATGCATCTCCATTTGTTACTTTCAACATGGTAAACAGCATCCTGCTAAGGTTAGAGCTCATTCCACCAGGCATAAAACCACCACTACTACATTTTTGAAAGGGGTGGCCACACAGGCCATTCTAGATGCTACATGGTCATCTGTTTACAAGTTTACACCCCTCCTAACCTCCTCTACTCACACTGCCTTCAAGGATAGCTTCTCAAAACTCTACCCAACACTAAGCCATCCTGTTGTTTCTCCTTCTTCTGTCTCTTAAAACTACCTACTCCCTTTTTCACTTTAAATATTGTAGGCATTCTACTTCCCCACAAAAATAAATGTTTATTATCTCATGATGGTTCAAAAATCTATAATTCTGTCATTCTGTAATTCTGTATAGTGCTGTTATTTTTTATGTTGTGTAAAATTTTGTAATAACTCTGTTGATTTTGATATTGCAATTTCCTGTATTAATTTTGTATTAACTGTTGCTGATATTGTTTTGTATGTATGTATATGGAGCTTTTCTCCCCGGGGCTCCATTGAAAAAGGGCTCATCCTGGCCCAGTGGACTTTCCCGGTTAAAAGCTATAACACCAACAAACTGATGAAAACGACAATTGTAAACCAGTCTGTCAGCAGTTAAATGCATACGGATCAATGCACCAAGCTGTAAAAAAAACTCATGCGAGCCAAAAATGGTTAGCGCTTTCATTTAATCCAGTATTAAACTTCTTCAGACAACACAGGGCGGCTCGAATGGTTTCTAAAATGGAAGACTTCATTCATGAATGCGATACATTATAACTTATGTTCATTCAACGAGCCTAACCAGTAGACCTACTAGATGATTTAGTTCAAGAAGTACAAATCAAAAGAATGAGAGTTTTTTTTAAACCCATTTTAAGTAGTAATGATCAACTTAATAGTTTAGCAACAGAGGAAGAACTTTCCCTTTCTCCTACGCAAGATAGAAATGAGAGCAATGTGACTCTTATGATACTGGCAAAAAACAGACAGACTATACAAAGGCTTTAGTTATTACTTTTAGTGTGGATCATAAGGTCTTAATTTCCATATTCCAGAAAAACTGGACCATCTTGTTAGATGACCCTTATGTTAGACAACATGTAGGGGGCAAACCAGTCATTGTATATAAAAAAACGCTTGAGCTTTAAAGATTTGTTAAAGAAAGGACAAGTTATTGCCTGTAATAATAAATGTGAAATGTTTAAATGTGGTGCATGTACATGGTGTAACAAAACAAGAGAAACAGATAATTTCACTATAAGAAATTATAAGTGCAAGTTAAAAGGAAAGTACAATTGTAACTCTAAAGCAGTGGTCTACCTAGCACACTGCAGTTCATGCACCGCATTTTATATAGGAAAAACAGAGAGAAAGATTAGCCAAAGAATTTGAGCATGAATATGTCATAAGAAAATTCAACATAAATAATGCCTTATCTAAGCATAATATGGAATTTCCAAGCCATAAGTTCTACTTTATTATCATTGACCATGTACTTATAAATGACAAGCAACCATGAGGACTGCAATTAGAATTAAAGGAATTAAAATTGCAGCTTCAGCTGCAAGCAGACTCATGGCCAGGTATAAGCAAATGTACCTTAATTTCTGCAGTGTTAAAATTAAAGGCTTTAGAAAGAAAGAAAGAAATTATAAAGATCGAATAGCAAGTTTTTTTTGTATAACTATATGGATAAATATTTAGTAGATTTTAAACTACAAGGAATTTTAAGAAATATGTACTTATGTGTTGTATATGTATTTATATTTCAACTTTATTATGGTCGATATGGTGTCTTATGTACTTAGAAATAGTGACAAATTTTCCATTGAAAATGTTTTTAAGGAAGTATCACTTTAAATAATTGTCTTAACCACTTTAAATAATTATCTTAGCCAATGAAATTTTTTTAGGTCTTATTTAAAGGAAGTGATAAACTGTGTGTGCTGTCTGAAGAAGTTTAATATTGGATTAAACGAAAGCGCTAACCATTTTTGTCTCTCATAATTTTTTTTACAGCTTGGTGCATTGATTTGTATGCATTTATTTAACTGCTGACAGTCCGGTCTACAGACTTTCCTGGTTAACAAACTGCAAATAAATAAAATAAGTTCATTAAGCACTACCACCTTGAAGGCAGAGCCTGATGTTCACAGATAACATTCATGCCTTACCATTCACACACAAACTCTGTGAGTCTTCCCAAGAATTAATATTGCAACATTGACTATAATGTTGACTATAATGAACTATTTACAATAATTTTAGATGTTTGAGTAGATCAGTGTTGCAGTACATTTTCCCATTTCTCACTTTACATCTTCCCATTCATCATCCCCACCCCCTTTATTTCCTTCAGGGTTTCTCTCTCATAGTTGGGATGATTGGGAAGGTCACAGTCCACCTCTGGGCCATCAGAGCTTTCTTGTGCAGACTGAGGAGTCTGAAGATGGTGCTGGCTGATGCACTTTTTATATACCAATGTCCAGATGTCGGTCTGCAGTGGACATGTGCCAGCTTGGGGCATGGTGAAAGAGTCTGGTATTCAGGCCGACCATGGGCATCTGTATGGCAGGAAGACTCAAGACTTAGTACTGCAACATTGATCTACTTGAACATCTACATTTATGGTAAGTAGATGTGCAACTGTACTTTCTGTTTGGCTATTCTGCTGCTGAGGTGTTAAAGAAGTGTGAAGAAGGGGAAAGTTAACACTAAGAATTACTCAGATTTTTCAACTCTTCTTTTTCATTGGAAATAAAAAAATTCCTCTCCGCCTTAGCTCCCTTTTTCAATATGAGATTTAAGCAGCCAGCAAACAGGATTTTAAAAAGCAACAGCTAGGAGCTCAAAAAAATCAAGGACAGTCCTCTCAGTCAGCATGATTATTGCCAGTTCTGTCTTCTTCCCTTCCTAAACTGGCAGCCTCTTCATCTCTGTGAGATTTCATCTTCCTATGTGACACCAGACTGTTACAGTCATATGGACTCTGAGTGTAATTCAGCAGGGTTACAGATTGCAGTGGAAATCCCTCCCTCCATCCCAAGGGATGTGTCTTTGCTCAATGAACCACGTTTCTCTCCTTTCTCCCATTCTGCACCAGGTGCTGGCAAGGGGAGTTATAGAACTTGTATATTTCTGACACTTGAACAAAGGCTTTTATTCAGATATCTCTGTGATAACAAAAAGGGAAAGCTCCTGGAGGCCTGTACTGGGCCTTTCCTTTGTAAATGTTTTTATCAAGATTCTGAGATTCAAAGTGTCTTGCTACAGTTCTTGCTTATTGCAGGTTTCAAGACATTCACCTTACCAAATTTGGATGATTGTCTTATCTTTGCAAACGGCAAGCTTTTTTTCCAGTTATCAGGAGTATCTACAAATTGTCCCGAATCTTCTACTCATTTTGGGTTTTCAAGTCAACCTTCAGAAATCTTCTTTCATCCCTTCCCACAAAACTGTGTTCCTTGTATGTCAGTTGTTTCTGCCCTGGGAAGAGACTTCCTTCCTCCAGACAAAGTAAAGATGTTTCAGCAGTTCTTCTCTAGTTTCTCCAATCAAAGCCACAGACCTGCAAGAGAATTTCTCAGAATTTTGAGATATATGTCATCTCTGAGTCTTATGCTTCTCTTGACTAGACTCCACATGGGAAATATACAATGGTACCTCAAATCAGTCTGGATTAAGCATATACACCCTTTGTCCTTTCAGATCCCAACTCTGGAATTTGTAAAAAGAGATATTCTTTGATGGATAGGCCAGATCTCTTGCAATGCAGACTTCCCACTCCCCCCCCCCCCCATATAGTCTATAATTACAGATTCAGCAGGCTTGACAATGGGTGCAGTTTCCAAAGAGGTAAACATGCAAGTTCTGTGGAACCATTCAGGCAGATGCAGATAAATGTCAGAGGGATGTTGACAGTTATCAGTGCTTGGAAAGGCTTAAATCATCTGTGGTCCCTGGGATCTCTGCATGTGTACAAAGACAGTGCCACAGTGATGTGGCACATAAACAAACAAGGGGCTACCAGATCCTGCCCTCTTATCAGACTGGTTGTGATAGCCTGGGAGATAGCATCTCAGTTCATTTTGCTTCTGCAGGCTTCGTACATTCTGTCAGAGCAAAACATGGTTGCAAGCAAAGTCAGTAGTATCAGGAGAGACCCCCACAAATGGCAACATCAGCCTTGGTTTTCTAAGAATTGTTCAGACTGTAAGGAACACATCAAGTAGATCTATTTGCCTCTTTGCAGAACAGTCGGCTGCTAAAATTCTTCTTCAGGACTCCTTGCAAACAGGCCTGTAAGACAGATGTCTTCTCATTCCCATGTACCGGAATTTTCCTATGTGCTTTCCAACTATTTCCAGTGATACCTAGGATTCTTCTAAAGATCCAGAAGGACTTCAGAATTGTGGGAGTAACTCCCTGTTGGCCCAGGCAACAGTGGTTCTCCCTTCTTTTCAATCTGGCCAAAGGCATTTACCACACGCTTCCCCTCAGACTGGATTTGCTCACACAAGACATTGTTTGATACACCACAACCTGAAAATTCTACTGCCTGGATGATAAAATTTTAATAACTTTTAGGCATCTTTTTTTTTTAATAAGGATGTGCAGCAGGTACTAAGCCACCCCCCCCCCCCAAAAAAAAAAAAAAAAAAACTGTTACTAGGAAATCATATACATGCAAGTGGAACATTTTTTTCTGGTTAATGACTGCCCAAGCTTGGCTGTCTGTGGTCCTTGATTATTTTTGTGAGTTACTGTCCTCTGGCCTTTCTTATTCCTTTATCAAGGTTCATTTATGGACCATTACTGCTTGCTTGTCTTTTGACGCCCCCACCCTTTAACCTTGCTTATGTTAAATAGTTTTTGAAAGGGATGCTTCATTATCTGTCCACCTAAGAAACAGGTGGCTCCTTCATGAAGTCTTACTTGTGTACTTGAAAAGCACAGTCTGTCTCCATTTGCACCAGCTCATCAGGCCAAATTGAGGGTCTTTACATGGAAGACTATTTTGCTCATTCCTCTGACATTTGCTAGGAAAGTATTTGAATTCCAGGTACTTATAGTGGGTCAACTCTACCTTATTTTGCACAAGGACAGGGTTTCTTTGAGCACTAATCCTTCTTTTATGCCTATAGTGGTCTTATTTACTTTAAATCAGGCTGTTAATCTCCTTGTCTTCTTTCCTGAAAGCAAGGATAAGGTAGAAAATATTCTTCATACTCTGCATCTCCGATATTACTAGATAATTGTCTCATACAATGGTAATAGAAAAGTAGAACCAGTGTGAAAGCTGGCCTTTTTATGTGGTTGTCTCATGGTATTGCTTTTTGCTACACTCATCATAATCAGCCATTTCCAGGCAGGGTTAGGGCCCATTCCTCAAAGGCTTTAGAGTTATCAGTGGCTTTCTGGAAAGTGGTGAGCTCTAGCAGTATTCTAGAGGCAGCAACTCGATCCTCTGAACACACTTTTACAAAACACTGCAAACCGGATTCCTTTAAGAGGTCCAGGGCAGGCTTTGCTATGACCATTCTCCAGAGGATCCTGGACACTCTGTTTATTGACCTCTTCCCTTTGTTCGTTTTCTAGACTTTTAGCTTAGGCTACTGCAGCAGTGATCTATGCATTGAGCATATTACAGTTGTAATAGTAAACTTATATTAACAATAGATGTTCTAATCGAACACTCCTGCAGTAGCTTCCTGTCCCACCTACACCACCTTTGCTTGTTTTTTTTTTTTTCTTTTGTGCTGCCAAAGTACGGATGTTTCAGACATTTATATTTACTTTACCATTGGGTTTGTTTCCTGGCTTTGTTCTCTTGGGGCTGTCACCTCCCTTATAGGTAGAAAATGTTCTGAAGCTATTTGCACTCCAGTTGTCTTATATGGAATTTTGCAAGAGCTCCCTAACAGACTGCTTGGAAGGCGCCCCTTAGCATTGTAAGCTGTTCAGTCACAGGGAGTAGGGCTTGTATAGCATAGGCAACTGTAACAGTGATCTGTTAGAACATCTAATGTTATGGTTAAGTTTACTTTCACAGCTATACTTTCTTGCAAAAAATCCAAATGAGGTAGTATTGGAAAAAAGATAGTTAATACATTTGTTTAGATAAATCCCTCTTATTGATAAAGTTGATATCCTGTTTAATATAGGTTTCAAATCTACGCATCCTATTTGAACAGCCAGTCAGCTCAGTAGAAATTTGTAGTCCATGTCTGACAATTGGGTTTTTCACTTTAGCTCTATTATTTCTCCTGCTCATGCTGGTACTTTCTGAAGGGGGATTGCATTGGGCCTTTGTGAAAACATGTCACCTGTATCTCTGATTGATGTAACACTGCAGAAGGCAATCCCTTTCCAGTCATGGGCAAGTGCAGCCACACCATATCAACATGCTACTGGGGATTGGAGTGTGGAATATGTATCCCATGCACATACGTTCAGCACTCATTCTAGAGAGAAGTGAGCAGGCTGTTGCCTTGTTACTCCTTCTCCTCCTCCTCCCTCAGTGAGCTCCTCCAGTTCATTAGCAGCTGCTCAAAATTAGGACATCTGAGCTGTAATGAGAACTTAATCCCTTTTTGCCAAAGAACAAGCTACAATTTGTATGTTTGATTGATTAAACTGTAATTGTTTTTTTATTATGTTTGAGGATTTGTGGGGGAGCACATTTTTGTCTCTCATTGGGTCTCCTCTATTGATTTATGCTTTAATGGTAATAATACAAAATTCAGGTATGTTAAGTGCTGGACAGCTGTAAGATTATATATATATTTTTAAAGCAAGGGCCTCAGTATTATTGTTGGAAGGCCACAGTTGTATATGGTAGCTGGGGTTGATTTAACTGTGTTGGAACATTAGCTGTTTGTACAGGAAGAACATCACACTGGGCATGGTATAAATCCTTGGGGGAAGGGTTAAAGGAAAACCACACTCTTGGCAGAAAATTGGGCTTGGAAAGAGGGACATGGACTTTAGACAGTGATGCCCATTTGTTCATATTGGCTATGACCACCTTAGCTATTCAGTGGATAATCAGAAGAGGGGGCTCTTATGAATGTAAGTTCATGAATGCACTTTTGAGCAAGACCTAGTGCATTCAGGTTGACATTGCAGGAGTTCTCAATCATAGGTTATCTGTGAATGGAAACTTAAAGGGAATTTCTTGTCAATTTTTGGATAGTCATTGACTTATATGATTGGTACACCTTCTGTGCTGCATTTTGGCACAAGTCTGATAATTGTCAGTTGCAGTTAATTTCATTAATTAAATGACTACATGTAGCCATGTGACTGGCCATTTTTCTTTTTAAATACAAGTCATGTTGTCTTTATTTCGTAGGTATGAGCATGTTAATTCCATTCTTAGGGCAACGCACTATGCTTAGAGTTACAGGAATTAGAAAATTGAATTCTAATTAACATAAGCAGATCTACAGGTAAAGCTACAAGTAAAAAGTTTTGGGCATAATGTTTTGCTGTTGTACTGCTTTTCAAAGTAGTACATTACTTCCTCTGTCTGTCCCTCTGTCTCATGTCTCAACAGAGTAGTCTGAGAAACAGGAGGTGGACCCTTTCTTCTGGTAGATTTAATTGAGGCACTCGGTCCACATTTTGACTTGCTTTCCGAAGCTAGCTATAATTTTCTGTTATAAGTCAGTATGCGGCATGATTGTTGCATAGTGTTATAGCAAGTAACAGTATAAGCTAAGACTTAAGACTGTTAATTGGTGACCTGTGTCTGGCATACAAGGCATCCTCCAACCCATTACTAATGGATTTACTGCACATCACCAAGAAATGCTCAGTCTAAGGATTTAAACCTCTTCTTCAACATCAATAGAATATTTTGGAGGGGCAGGTATATCTCACAGATGATACCACTGTTGTGGAACAGAGTCCCCATCCACATAAAACAACATTCATCCCTGTCCATATTCAAGCACAACTTGGATCTATGGATGGGAAGCAGAAAATATACTGCAGGACTGCTCCCTGTAGTACTAAAGAACAGAGGCAACTCCTAAAAGCTATATCCCATGCAGGGGACCTCTCATGTGATCTATGGTATGATCCCAGATATTCTCATCAGGGGGTAATATGTAGTTATTGACAATGGGGTGGGTAAGGCCAATCTATAACCAAATAGGATAGGTTATTTCTAGCTCAAAAAGGGAAACTGGCTACACTTAAAATGGCCTGCAAGGGCAGCTAGCCTAGTACTTGCCTATGAATCTATAAACTTTTTTTTTTGCACTATTTGTCTCATCTCTCTGTTTGAATATCAGAAATATGCCAATCAGTCAGCCAATTCATTCCCCATCACCGGGACGAGGGTCAGATGGGAAGGGACATCATTCAGACAGCCATCAGGGTGGTTTGATGGTTTTCACTTAAGCCCTTATGCTTTATGAATTGGCATCTGATGTAATAGTTCTTTGCAGGATGTCTCCAGCAAGCAACCCCCCCCCCCCCACATTCATCAGACATGGTGGTCTGCACCTGAGAAGTCACACTTCCCTGTATGCTCTCCAAGCAGTGGTGTCAGAAGTAGTATATAGACATGTTGCTGGTTTGAGGGAAGACTCCCCACATAAGGGGATACTGCAGAAATCTTTAATTTCAGTTACTGTCTTTTCTAGCATTTGTTAGGCATGGATGGGTAATGTGGGCATTATACTGAGCAATAAGCAGTTGTGCTTCAGAAAATCAAAGTAGACCCCACAAAAATGTTGGTGCCTGTGCAGCCAGGGAATTGGAACATGGTTAATTTGAATGTGGCCTGCTTTATATTTCCCATGTTCCTGCTGAATGAAGTATTTGTTTGTGGTCATGTTAGAGATATTTACAAAATATCTGTATTTGTCTGGATGTTTTGGTGTGCTTGTCTACAATTATATATGTATTTATCTCATGTATGTATATATATATATATATATATATATATATATATATATATATATACATATCACACATACAGTGGATATAAAAAAGTGTACACACCCCTGTTAAAATGCCAGATTTTTGTGATATAAAAAAATGAGACCACAACAAACCATTTCAAAACTTTTCCCACCTTTAATGTGACCTATAACCTCTACAATTCAGTTGAAAAATAAACAAATCTGTTAGAAGAAAAATATAAAAAATAAAAAATGTACAATAAGCTGGTTGCATAAGTGTGCACACCCTTATAGGTAGGTACTAGGCTATCTGCCCGAAGGCATTTATAAGCCTAGCCGGAATGTATTGGCTTTCGCCGCCCCCTTAGATTAGTTCCCTGTGCCTCTGTCCAGCAGAGCCACTGAACTGATCCCCGGGGTAAACTTTCTGTTTTTCACCCACTCATCAAGGTTTCTTTTGAAGAGTGTTAGCAAGGAGCTCTGCCTAATGTAGATTGGAATCTTGTTCCAAAGCATGGGAAGTCTCTGGGACATGAATCTATCCCTCCAGTATGTCCTATTTATTGTTGTGGTGAGGTTTAGATCCCTACAGCGTGTGGCTCGAGGGTTTTCTTTAGGTGGAGCATGTCCATCAATTCTGGGTTGGACATGGCCTTGCATGTCAGGCAGAGATCACCTCTGAGTAGGTGGTATGAAACAGAGTACAGCTGGAGTTTCTTCAGTCGAGCTGCATAGGGCATCTGTTTGAGGCCAGTGATCCTCTTGGTGAGGTACTTCTGTGGTCTTTCCAGCTGTTGCAGGTGTCTTGTAAGGTACATCCCAAATTGGGCGTTGTACTCTATGATGGGTCTGATGAATGATGAGTAGAGAGACACAGTGACCTCTTTTGATCTGGATGCGAACCCTTTTGTGATTAGGTGGGCCACATAGAAGGATTTTCTAACCACTTTGGCAACGTGATTATCAAAGGTGAGATTGCTATCTACTTGGGTCCCCAGATCCCTTATTACGTCTTCCATATTTGGGGGACTACCACCTATGTGGTAGTTTGTGGGTACTTTGTTATTTCCAAAGGGGGGTGACTATGCACTTTTTGGCATTTAGCTTGAGGCCTTGATTTTGACACCAGGTATCCGTCTCAGTGAGACCCTTTTGGAGGATGTCTGTGTCAGCTGGAGAGTCAGTTATAGCCCCTAGTTGGCAGTCGTCTGCGAACTTGGTCAGCCATAGTCCTCCTGTGCTTGCCTGTACCTCTGAGAAGTATATGCCGAACAGGAGGAGTCCTAGGACTGAGCCCTGGGGAATGTCACTTGTAACCGGTTTAGAGTCGGACCTAGCTCCCGCAACTCTCACCATGTGGGTTCTGCCCGTGAGCCAGTTGGAAACCCATCTTGTGACATAGGGGTTTATGTTCAGGCTGGTGAGCTTGTCTGTAGTACCAGAATGGGGAATGGTGTTGAAGGCCTTTGCGAGGTCTAGGTAGGCTGTGTGTACCACCTTTCCCTCATCTATAGCCTTGGTAACTGTCTCAAAGAAGTCCACCAGGTTTAGGAGGCATGATCTGCCCTTAATAAAGCCGAACTGGGTAGGGTCCAGTGTTTGGAGGTTCCCTATGTCTCTGTTGATGAGTTCCATGATGATGCACTCCATAGCCTTGCAGACCAAGCCAGTCAGGTTTATAGGGCGATAGTTCCCGGGGTCTGATGTGGCTCCACCTTTGTGGAGCAGAATAACCGTTGCTGTGTGCCACTCTATGGGTACGTAGCCTGTGGAGAGGCGGAGTTTGAACAGTGTGTTTAGATGAGGGGTTAGTTCGTTTGAGCTCGTGTAGGACCAGCCTGGGACACCGTCCAGTCCCATTGATGCTGTATTTTTGGCTTTGGAGAGGGCTGTTTTAACCTGAGTGTCTGTGATTTCAGGGACTCTACATTCTTTTGGTATGGTTATTAGCCCTTTTGGGGGTGAGAGGGGCGTGAAGTTTGCGCTGAACCTGTCTGCCAGGATGTTGGCAATATCGGTCGGTTCAGTGTATTTTGTGCCATTCTGCACCAACTCTGAGCAGATCTGAGCATTGCCACTTAGATTCTTGACATAGCTAAAGAATGCCTTGTGGTTATCTTTGGAGTCCTTGGCAAGTTTTCTTTCGAAGCTCGCCTTGGATGATTTTATGAGGGATCGTAGTATCTTGCCAGTACTGATCAGGGATGTCTTCCTTTCTTGGGATTTTACTCTTTTCTGTACTAGTTTCCTTCTTCTGTTGTATAGCTTGTTTATGGCAGGAGTCCACCAGACTGGTTTCCTTTACTTGGAGGAGTGAGTTTTGGTTTTGCTTGGGAAGGCACGATCCATGCATTCTTGTAGGTGCCCGTAGAATGCATTAGTAAAGGATTTTGCAGCTTGGACAGTGTTATCCTTCAGCATGGGGGCTTTGAAACTTTCCACCTCGGTCTTAAGTAACGTGAAGTTTGCTTTTGAAAAGTTTTTCACGGTGGTTTCCTTGTCCAGGGGTGGGGGCGGAATGTAGATATCCAAAGTGATTTGTTTATGGTCAGATCTAACCAGCGAGGGGTTGACCTCTGGTGTAGAACACCAGTCGCCCATATTGGTGATGACCAGGTCCAATATGTTGTCACCTCCGGTGGGAGTGTTGACCAGTTGAACCAGGGTATTTGAGTTTATAAATTCTAGGAAATGTTGGGCAAGGGAGTTAGTACTTGATTAGTTCTCCCAGTTAATGTTTGGGTAATTGAAATCACCCAATATTAGGGTGTTAGGTAGGGCCTTTGTTTCCCAGTGTTTCAAGAAACTGGGAATGGGGGGTCCTGGGACATGGTGGGTGATCTGTAGCAAGCTGCAATTTGAATTGCAGTTTTGCCCGTTCTTAGTTGCACGTGGATGATCTCTGAAGCATTGTGCTGTGCCACTAACCTGGAGGTGTGGGTATCCTTGATGAATATGGATACGCCCCCTGCCTTTTGTATTTCGGTTTGGATTCTGTGGCTGAAATGTATGGTATGAGTTGTAGCCTGGTAGTGCTGGGGTGCTCTCTGGAGCCTTAAACCAGGTTTCTGTTACCACACATATATCAATTTTCTCCATACTGAGGAGTGCCTCGAGTGCATGCATTTTGAGGTTTAGACTTCTGGCATTGAGTAGCATTGCCCTCAGTTTTTTGTTACTTGTGCTATTTACAGCGGTGGGTTTGTCTTTTGAGCCTTGCCTAAAAAAGGCACTATGGGGGTGGCAAGAGCCTTGGCCAGTATTCGAAAGCCTAAGGTTGACAGGTGCAAGCCGTCTCTAGCGAAGCAGCGTGGCTTGTCGTGCATGTCATCCCAGGCGGACAGACACTGGATCCCCTTTGAATGACACCAGGAACTTAGCCAATTGTTGAAATCGAGAATTTTTTCTTTATACCATGGTATCATTCTTGGTGAGGGCAGGATGCTACTAAGGATCAGGGTCATACCAGCTTGGGCTACGTGATCAGAGAGCTCTTTCATGTCTCTTTTCATGTAGTCCAGGGAGGTACGGCTCAGGTCATTCATACCAACATGGACAATGACAGTCATATTTGTACATGTTTTGGAGTGACCTGAGTGCTTGTGTTATGTGGCAGATCCTGGCACCCGATAAGCAGCTAACAGTAACCTTCTCCTTATAGTGAGTGGGACATCAGTGTGCCTGACTATAGAGTCACCTGTTACTAGTATGTTGGGTATGCTATTTTGCCTTAAGAGTTGTTATTGCATGGCACACTGGTTTTGTGAAGTATGTGTTTCATGGTTTGTGTTGGGGGGAGGTTGGGGTTACTTGGATGTTTGCTTTGGAGGTCTCTGTTGGTTTTGCAGATTTTTATTTAGAGCTTCCGAGTATGTTTTTATGTATTTATGCGTGGTTTTGCCAGTGCTGGTTTAATGGGTCTATGTGAGACTGGTGGTGTGGTGCAAGTATTTCCCTTCTCCTCTTGACTGTCTGATCCAGTCTTGGGTTGAGAGAGCTTAGCCTCCAGTTTGGCTGTATAATTGCATCTCTTGCATGTATTAGTGTTTTGGTAGTAGGAGGAGAGGGTTGTCTGTGTACGTGAGGCAGTTGTAACGTTGCCTCAAAAAGCCCAGATTCACCAGTTGGACTGGAGCTTACACTTGAAATTGCCCTTTGGACATGCCTGGATAGGTGCAGTGAACTGTTTTACTGGAGGGCTGGTAAGATCGAATAGAGAGCCTTGTCGTCCTGTACAGTACAGGAGGGTCTAGTGCTAGAGTTTATAAGTGCTTGCTATGAGCTTTGAGCAAGTACCGGCCTGAGAAATGAATGGCTTGAGTGCTTAAGTTGAAAGTTTGTCTAGTTCCAAGGGAAAATTTGAAGAGGAGACTTTGTGGAGCTGGGAATTGTTTTGCCCTAGCTAAGTGGCGCTGCCCGGCGTGCAAAACCAGGCAAATGCGGTATTTATAGCAGGGAAATGAAAGAGATAGAAATTAGCTCAAAATGGCCAATAAACTACTAATTTCTGGGCTGAAACCACTCCTCCAGGGACAGAGAGGCTGCTCAAAGCTCCCCTCTTTCACAGGTGAGCAGAGAAACTTCCTTCTGTCCAAGTAAGGTATGGGCAAACACAGAGATTTGTAACACAGTCCTGAATTCAGCACTAACCTGAAAACTGAACTATACTAGCTTAGAAAGGCGGGAAACAAGTATATATATATATATATATATATATATATATATATATATATATATATATTTTTTTTTTTTTTTTTTCCAGAAAATTAAGCAGATACAATAAAAAAAAAAAACACTTTAAATGCACAGAAAAGGATACTTATTGTTATATATCCCAGATCAGAGTTGTAGTCAGTGCCCCTAGAAATAAAGTAGGAAGAAATACAAATACAGTAAAAGCAGATGAATAAAGTGCATTTATATATATATATATATCTAAAACAATAGAAAACAAACAAACTGATTTAAACAAGTTACCCAATTAACCAGAAAAAAAGCACAAAACTGAGCCCTGTTCCAGCAGTCTTCAATCAGACAAGTTCTAACTGCACACTCCTGCTACTAGGGTGCAAGGGAACCTTCTACAAAAAAAGATGGTCTGGATCAGTGTGCAAGTTGTACAAACAAAGCTAGATTCAGCAGGCCTGAATCTCATCTATGCTTCAGCAACAAGGCGCACCAATTTTAGAAAGAAACACTTCAAATAAGCAGGCACAATAAGCCTGTGACCAGAAATTTCCAGCTCAAAAGGGCAGAATCCAGCCTCTCCTTCCACAAGAGTGCAGACCACAAACCCTCTTAATGTAGAATAACTGGCCTGAAGGCCATGTGCTTAAGCCAGAACTAATACACTTTTAGAATAGCAAACACTGGGCCTTCAATCAGCAATTCCCAGTTTAGAAGGATGTAAGCTACCTGTCCTGCCACAACAGTGCAGACCACAAACCTTCGTAATGTAAAACAACATGTATGAAGCCCAAGTACTTAAACTAAAATACTTAGAATAACTGTTACAATTTAATCAGGCTACTTACAAAGCAGTAATAAATACAGCAGAATAAATAAAATTGAATACTTTTAAGAATAGCAAAATAAAGTAGGAAGAAAAGCTAATACAGTAAAAGCAGATGAATAAAGTACACATTTTTTTTTATGTGCAAGGAGAGAGGAAGGAAGAACCTAAGTGGGTTGGCCTTCTCAAATCTTCTCTCTGTATTAAGTAGAAAGAACACTAGACTCAGAATATGATCTCATTATACTCGGTTAAGTGAGCAAATAAGAGGGACCCAGGTGGAGTTTTCTAATACAGACTTACAGGAGGGGCGGGCAATTCCAGAGCCACCAACATTAATACCAACACAAGAACAGGGAGGGTGAGTGGGGAACTAATTGTAGAGAGAGAGACACAGCACACTGTTAAATAAAACATACAATTAGGAAACAGAAAAAATGAAAATACAGTACTTTTAAAACTGCAAGTTTGTACTTAACAGAATACTAATATACACTACTACAAGTTTCACTTAACCTCAGCTTCTAATGCAGATGTTTGTAGCCAAGCAAGTCTCAGAAGTTGAGCATAAAAATGCTCAATGTCTAACTAATACTTTGTTGAAGCACCTTCTAACTAATACTTTGTTGAAGCACCTTTTGATTTAATTACAGCATTCAGCATTAGCAGACCGGAGTTCCGCTGTGGCGACTCCTAACCGGGAAAAAACGAAAAGATAAACAACAAGTCTTCTTGGGTACACACCTGCCATTAATTAAAGAGACAGTGATTAACCCCAAATGAAGTTCAGCTGTTCTAGTAGGATTTTCCTGACATTGACTCAGTTGCCTGCTGTAGCAAAGCCATGCTTCGCAGAGAGCTTACAAAACATCAAAGGGAT